>NC_137055.1:34214286-34219286 GCF_032717465.1 Coenobita brevimanus
GGTTAGGAGTAGTGTAGGAGTTAATAGTAGTTGTAGTTGAAACCACAGACTCATTTGAACGTGAACCCAGTGGACTGCAGGCTAAACTTGTCCTCCTCCCGCAGTCCATCCTCCTTCTTTAGGGAGATAAGGAGGGAGCTGGGGGACGTTTGTATAACCGGGCTATACATCAGTGCCACCACGTGAAGGCGTCCCTCTCAGCATCAGGGTTAATGAAGGCTGTATCTAACCTCACCAGTTCGATTAGTCTCCCCTAAGCTGAATAAAATCGTCTGAAGGTAGAAGAAATAAACTATAAGAGAGAGAGAGAGAGAGAGAGAGAGAGAGAGAGAGAGAGAGAGAGGTCTAAATATTCAGCGTTCGATTCTACACCTCCCGACATCTTGAAAGAACATGGGGGCCACAGATAATGTCACTCCAGGGGTAACGAAAGTATTTATGGGCTGGTAGAGACAACGAGACGGACAGGGTGTAAGACGTGTCTGTCTGTCTGTCTGTCTGTCTGTCTGTCCTCTATCTGTCGATCTTTCTGTCTATATCTACTTGTTTGCTTGTCTCTCTGTCTGCCTTTATCTGTTTTCTGTTTGTCTCTGTATGTGTTTTCTGTCTATTTATCCATTTGTATATTCACCTATCTATCTCTCTGTTTATATATCCATCCATCCATCCATCTATGTATCCATTTATCCACCCACCCATCAATTAATTCATCCATCTATCCATTTTTCATATCAGTCTCCCATTCTATCCCTCACTCGTCCTTTCCCTCCACCACCAGAGCAGATCAATAAGAAAAAAAATCCAGTTTCAGCATACATAGCCCACTCTAGTCTCCTGGTAGCCCGTAGCCCCCTCCTAGCTTATACACCATCATTTTACACCACTTTCCACTTTCTCGTCCACCTGGTCACACCGTATGCAGATTAAGAGATGAATTTCTGATCGGGATGCAGCGGTGTGATGCCCCCCGTCTGTGCTCTATGTTGTGCTGGTTTGGATTCATCTATTGTTTGGATTCTTCTTTTGTGGCTTCATGTTCTTGTCTGTGCTCTATATTGTGGCTATTTCGATTCTTCTTGGCTGGTCGTTCACTTTCTCTGTTCCTTTATTCGTCTCTCTCTTCTCGTTACCAAATCCTTTAGCAGGAAGGCTTATTCTCCGTTCTCTCCTGGCAACTGTGAGCCAAGTACATTGTATCAGCGAAAGTAGGCCAAAAACATAACGATGTAGCACTACGGGAGTCTGAAGGGAGTTAGTGAAATAAGTCGAGTTGATGCGCTGAAATGTCATTAACTTCACTCTGTTTGGAAACGAAAGTAAAGACTCCCTTTCCTCAACTCCACATGAAAATTTCTTCCATACAGAAGCCACTAAAGTCCCTTGTACTACCAACTCCGTTGGATTAATCAAAACACAAGGTCGGGTCAGCACAGCTATCATCTTTGAAGTTATATTTAGCAAGACTAGAAACATACTATGAAAATGCAACACCCCAGTATCCATACATCCACATACGTATAATGTCACCCCTAACCTAACTAGACCTAACCAAACCAAACCTAATCTAACCCAACTTTCACCCATACAAACATAACACGCATCAATTTCACTCCCTAACTTAACCTAACCTAACCAATCCCAACCTAGCCCAGCCTCCCTCCATACATTCATACACGTATCTGTCTCACCCTAACCTCGCACCTCCATCACCTTCCTTATCTCTTGGGGGATCTAGCGCTCAAATGTCGGGTTCAGAATCTGGTACATTAGGGGTGGGGGTTGGGGGGTAGATAAGGGATGGAGGGAAGGAAGGAGGGAAATGGAGGTGGGGAGGGGAGAAGAAATAGGGAGGGAAGAGAAGGAGAGGTGAGGTGAGGAGATGAGTGGTAAAGAGAAGGGGAGATGAGAGAAAATGAAAAAAAGAGAAGGTAATATGGAGAAAGAGGAGTAGAGATGTAAGAGGAGAGATAAGGGGAGAGAGAAGAGGTTAGGGAGAGGAGGAGGAGGAGGAGGAGGAGCAGGAGGAGAAAGGAAAATGAGAGACAGGAAGGGATGATGGAGGAGGTGAGAGGTAGAGATATATGGAGAGATGGGAAAATTAAAAAGATATAATGAAGGGAGGAATGATGAGAAGGATAGATGAAAAAGATGAGAAAAGAGTGACAGAAGGGGAAAGAGAAAGAAAGGTAAGCGGTAGAGAGAGAGAGAGAGAGAGAGAGAGAGAGAGAGAGAGAGAGAGAGAGAGAGAGAGAGAGAGAGAGAGAGAGTTTACCAGTATATAAACAGAAAACCTATTCGCCCCAACTCGGTGATATTTGCACCTGTGGATATGACATCAACCCTTCATCATTTTTACTTGATTCCCTCAAGTATCTGGTGATTTTACTAAATGTAGGAAGGATCTGCACGAGTGAAGGGGTTAATGGAGGCGATATCTAACTCCTGAAGCTAGAATATGTAGAGAAACGCTAGAAACATGCGGGACCAGAAGGGAGCTAAAGTAAGGTACCACATAAAGCTTTGATAGAGTGAAACGACTTGAGTGTGAAATCCTTAGGGTGTGACTGACTGCTCGGGCCACTCATATATTCAGTTGAAAGGCACCAGTAAAGGATTAATTGAGAGAGAGAGAGAGAGAGAGAGAGAGAGGTTGGGGGGGAAGTAAAAATGAAGGTTAGGGAAGAGAGCGAGACTAGAACGGGCCGTGGCGATGCATATTTTACAGTGAGTGTTGGTGCTGGTCAGATTAACACTTTTTAGCACTGCGGATTTAGTGGTGCAAATATAGTGGTGTTGGTGATAAACGGGGAATAACATACATACACCCAGACGCACACATGCATTTATACACACATACAGGTGCATACATAAACACACACGTTAAGTTTAGTGTTCTAGATAAAACATGAACACACAGACACACACAAACACACAAACACACACACACACACACACACACACACAAACACACAAACACACAAACACACACACACACACACACACACACACACACACACACACACACACACAAGGTGGGCAGGTACGTGGGTAGTTGAGATGTAGGTTATTGATATAGTTGTAGCCCCAGACTGCTCTGATTGTGAACCCAGTAGACTGCAGGCTGAAGTTACCCTCCTCTTGCCTTCCATCATCCATCTTTTGGGAGACAGGGAAGGAGTTGGAGGCGTTTATATAACCAGGTAGCTGAGCCGCCCAGTTATATCAGTGCCACCACATGAAGGCGTCCCTCTTTACCGACATTAGAAATACAGAGAGAGAGAGAGAGAGAGAGAGCGAGCAGGCCTCAGTGGTGCAAATATAGTGTTGTATGTGAGGTATATATACACGGGACGGGCGTTAGTGATGAATGATGAATACTATAGAGAGGGTCAGTGGTGGAGGTAGGCCTTTAACGCACATAGGCTACACAGACACATGCACACACAGACACATACAGCGGACGCACATACACACTCAAACACACCCACAAAGGAGAAGAATACTGTGCAAGGTAAACTATATAAACGCACACACACACACAGGCAGAAAGAGAGAGAGAGAGAGAGAGAGAGAGAGAGAGAGAGAGAGAGAGAGAGGTGTTTTGTCCCCCCATTAACCCCACTTTACTTCTAATTTCCCTAGTTAATCGTCCTATGTCAACCCTTTACCTGCGGGAGAAAACCTTGCATTTTATTCCGGCTATGGTCAGAGGATTTTAATACGAAGGAAAATCAGGTTAAAATATTTCTCTTCACTGCAACTACGTATTAAATTGTTTATTATTGCTACCGTCAGACGCTTTTATGTAGTTTTAGTTTGACATGGCCTACACACACACAAAAAAAAAAAAAAACAGGCATACATACATACAGAGAGAGAGAGAGAGAGAGAGAGAGAGAGAGAGAGAGAGAGAGGTGGTTGTTCTATTTTGGATAAAACTGTCCACAGGTAACATGAATAACTGGGAAGACAAAGACCCAGAATTATTAAAAAAGACAAAGTTCACCCCTGCCAGCCGCACTCACCCCAATAGCGCCCACAAGCACAACACATCCTAACACATTATTATTATTTTTTTTTTCGGACAAATCCCTCAGACACACTCCAGACACGCCCCAGATTTCTTCCTCTAAAATGGCGGGCTACAGTGAATCAGTGACACATCTAAAGACATATACTGTTTATCGTCAAGGGTGTGAGTGAGACAAAAGAGGTCATGGTACTGAAAGGGTTAGGGATGGTAAATTGAGAAGGTGAACTAGTAAGACATATAATAATAATAATAATAATAATAAAATAATAATAATGATAACACAGCCTAAAATAACACCTGAAGCGCGTTTCCCTTAGCGGAGTGAAAATTAACCATTTTTGTTTCTCATCCGGGCTCACGGCGAGGAAAATTACCGGAAAAATATGCAAGTTAAAATCATCTCTCCCATTTCTCTCTCTCTCTCTCTCTCTCTCTCTCTCTCTCTCTCTCTCTCTCTCTCTCTCTCTCTCTCTTTGTCACTTATTTCTTGTTCGTTGTAAGCTGTCTGTCTGTCTGAGTTCTTTTATTTTCGTCCGAATTTTCTTCTTGATAAATTTTGCCCACATAATAAGAGCATTTATTGTGGAAATACATGAAGAGGGTCCACGTGGGGAGAAGCGAAGAGAAGAGAAGGGAAGAGAAGAGAAGAGAAATGTGGAAAGCAAAGGTGGAGAGGGGAGAGCTGGAGAAAACAGATGTAGAGAAGAGACGTAGAGGGAGGGGAGGTGGAGACAGAAGAGTGGTGAGGAGAGAAGAGAGAAAAAGATTATGCCTTTCCACCGTAACAAGACATATCAACATACCTGAGAGAGTTTAACCTGCACTCCTTCTGTAGGCATAGATTTAGAGGACACTATACTGCGTTTACCCTAACCTGCCAGAGATCGCTTACCCCTCCCAGTTTAGTTGATGGCCAAGGGTAGTTAGAGAGGAGGATCGATTTGACTAGGAACCAAGGAGATCCCAT
>NC_137055.1:34221786-34231786 GCF_032717465.1 Coenobita brevimanus
CACACACACACACACACACACACACATATATGCACGCACAAATTACAAGAAAACATGAAGGTCGGTCTCGTGTGCAGTGGTGGTTAAAAAAAATATCACTATGGCAACTGGTAGCTTTCCATTCACAAAACATTTACAAAAAAAAATAATGGGGGAATACAGTGCGAGAATATGCATAGGGTAGTCCATATATAGCGCCCCTCTCTCATTCCAATAAGTTATTTCTTGTGTTTTGGGGGAATGGCTCACACAAATGTCCAGTGTCTGCCTTGCATCACTTATTCATTTCTTGCTCCCATTGCAAACTCACGGCCACACTAGCAGACTAAGCATCCCCACAGCACATAACATACCATCAGGTGCTATTTACGGATCACCTGGAATATATATGGAAGATGACTATACCATGTTCATTCTAACCTGGCAAAAAAAAATTTATTCCCCATCAGCTCGGTTGAAGGCCAAGAGTATTAAGATTGGAAGGTCGAGCATTCTGTTTCATGCAGGTTTTGAAAGTGGCCCAGTACAATTAGACGAAAACAGATGAGGTGGTTGGAAGGAGGACAGGAAGACCGAGAATGAGCGAAGAGACAACGTGTGAAAGTCTATGAGAGATGGCGTTTTTATTTTTTTTTTAATTTACTTTTTTTGATGGGGGACGCGAGTAAGGTGAAAAAGAAAAATATTACTACTGTGTCCCAGGTAATACCAAATGATTATATTTAGCTAAGGGTGAGTCATAGGAGGCTGGGAGTGTTGATAAAGCCACCAATAACCCTCTAAAGGTGAGGACAACTCTAGTATCCAGTACAGCTAACGCCGGACGATTTAATTCAGCTGAGAGTGAGTCATAGGATCCCGAGAGCGTTAACATCTGTCTAAGAGCGTGTTGGCAGGTGCACCGATAACAAATATTTACTGATAAGCCGGGGTGATAACACAGCACACAGCCAAAGATTATATGCACTGATGTCATGTATATATATCTCGAAATGACCATGAATTTCTGTGATTCATGATTCGAGTTATTGCTTTTCAAAAATACAGTGATGTCTATACACTTTTTGATGCATTTTTTGTCTGGCATGTGGAGAGAATGGAAAATCAGAGACTGACTAGAAGCGTGCATATGAGTGAAGTGGATAGGGAAGAAGAAACGAGACCGGGGAGAGTAAAGATGAAGGCGGCACTACACAACGCACATATAACATCAAATACAACACACACAATAGAAAAATATGAAATACACACATAATGCAATAAAACTCAATACGAAACTCACGCATAACACACACACACACACACACACACACACACACACACACACACATCTGGTAGACGGGAGTTCGCGCCTCGCTCAGGTTGCGAAAAGTTTCACTGACGAAGTGGGTGGTTACTGTCCCCCTTGAGCAAGGGGACGGGTGTGTACGTGTGTGAAGGTCACAGCCTTGTCCTTGGATCGGACTATATGAGCTTTCAGCTCCCTTCCGGGAGGGTAAAAGCTGACGATCACGACCATCACGAACATCAAGTGATCCTGACCGACCCGGTGAATTACACACACACACACACATACACACACACACACACACACACACACACACACACACACACACACACGCGCGTACGTTCAAATTCCATCAAGATAAATAATTCTTTCAGGCTCCCATGACTCGACCTCAGCTCAATAAATTCGTCTGGTGTTAGCTGAGTAAAATAAGATGAAACAGGATCATGAGAAGGTTCAGGGGCTGTTTTCTACCTGAAGTAGGAGATTTCGTTGCACCTCTTCCTTAGCTACTTATTTTGCATACTACACCGCAGCCTCTTGCACGTCAGTGATGGAAGCTATGTAGAAAATGAATTTAATAATACACATAGTGGTGATAAGGTGTAATATGCAAAGAAGTCACTGAAGAATAAGCCACGAGTCCCTTAATGTCACCCAGAATGCGCCACGACGTTTAAACAGCTCGGTCTGCCCTTTCCACTGCATTAGTCGCCTACGACGCAGCGTTACGTAATTACAGTGCCTAGGTGTACAAATTAGAAACCTGACTGACTGTCTTGGTGATCTTAAAATCGATATCCAAAGTTTTATTCGCCCTCCCGAACGCTTAAGTCTTTCAGGGTCCAATTTGATCGACGTGTTGCATTGTGGCTAATCAGACGGCTTTGTTTAATTCAGGTACACCCACAATAGCGCGTCGGATAAAAACTATCTTCATATACGTTTTTGGCGCAGTTCAGAGCAACTTATCTTACATTTGCTAACGACAAATTGTTTTATTCTTCACACACACACACACACACACACACACACACACACACACACACACACACACACACACACACACACACACAAAGGCAAACGCCAACAAAAATAAAGAACTGCTTTGGCACCGTTGAGTTCTGCATAACTTTTCATGTCATAACCTCCCTCACTCTCCACCACAAAGTTTTCTACACTATAAAACCAAACATACTCTCCACCACATAACTTATTCATTCAGCTTACAACTTATTCAAGTTTTCCAGTTCACTCTCCATCACACAACTTATTCTCTGTCAAGCTTACTGTTCTCTACCCAGCTTACCCTCCACCACCCAGCTCACTCGCCATCAACAAACTTTCTCTCCACCATTCAGCTTCATCTTCACCACTCTCTCCATCATAAAGCACAGTCTCTCCCACTTAACTCTTTCTTCCACTCCGTCCACCACCTGCCCTACTCTCCACCACGAAGCCAGATCTCCTCCACACATCCTCTTACTTCCACTCCTACACAAAACCGAATACCCTCTACCTAACCCTTTCTTCCACGCTCCTCTCCACCTGTCTCTTTCCTCCACCTCCCTCCAGCAAGCTCTCTCCCCCTCTCTCTTCACCACAAAATCTTTTCTCCACACAACCCTTTTCTTCCACTCCCAGTCCACAGTTCCACAGTCCACCTCGTTGAATATTTAACCACCGTCTCTCCTCCTCTTCCTTCTACCTACCTGATCCACATTTTCTACGTCTAAGTTGGCTCACTTTTAATGTCTTCCGGAGCTAGAGACAAATTCGGTGGCTTTCTCTCTCTCTCTCTCTCTCTCTCTCTCTCTCTCTCTCTCTGCTTGTGTCCTTGTGTGTGTGTGTGTGTGTGTGTGTGTGTGTGTGTGTGTGTGTGTGTGTGTGTGTGTGTGTGTGTGTGTGTGTGTGTGTGTGTTATAGCTTCTTGCTTGATAAATAAAACTGAATTAATTATACACACACCACCACCACCACACCAACCAATCGATCACCAGTAGCATCACCACATCAGTATAACATCACCACTACACCACTATAACTAATACCTTTCCTACACAGTTTTTAGCACCATCACCACCGCCGCCAGCACCACCACTACCACAAGCACCACCACCACCACCACCACCACCACCACCACCACCGTCACCACCTCCACAAGCACCATAAGCACCACACCACACCACCACCTCTACCACACAAGCAACCTCTCTTTAGTACAACCACAACCACTATCACCACCATCACATAAGCAACCTCTCCTTACCACCACTACAACCACCACCTGTTACAACCACACTCACCACCTATCACCACCACACCACCACACAAAAACCTCCCCCTCATCACGCAACCACACTTACCACCACACTTAACCTCCCCCCTCACCACACAACCACACTTACCACCTATCACCACCACACCACCACAGTACCACAGCAGCACACAGCCTCTTAATAGAAACGTCAGCGTAAATTCCTTCCTTCTTAACCCCGCCGCCGCCAACACAAAAACACAAAAGTAATCAATCTTTTTCGTTGTTTTTCGGTCGTCAGGTCCGCTCATATTTCATCGCTCACGAGACTGATTAAGTTTTTTCTTTTTTTTCATTCAACACAAGCGCACACACACCATTTAGGGGTGATATATGCAGGCATGTCTGCGTGTATGTTTGTATGCATATTTTTTTTGTTCGTATTGTATATGGACACACACACACACACACACACACACACACACACACACACACACACACACACACACACACACATGCCACTTTCACGAGACATGCAAGCAGGCACATATGCATGTCTGTGCGTATGTATGTCTATATGCATGTATGTATGTATGTTTTTCTGCTCGTTTCGTCCAACACACACACACAAATGCACGCACAAACACACCATTCACGCGAGATGTGTGTATGCATGTCAGTTTGTCAGTAAGAACATATGATTGAATATGTGTAAGTGCGCAGCTGAAATTTCATATCCACATCTTGCGTAATTTTTTCCATTCCCACACCAAATATATTACAAGAATTAGCTAATGGCCAGGATTTCATTTTGTTTCGATGGCCGCGCGCGAGAATTATGATTTAAATTTTCAAATATCCAAAATATTGGCTTAAAATTTCGAAATGTTTACCCTCGCCTTCCTCCCCTCACTCACGTCCCTCCATCGTGATTTGATTGGGACAAAAGCAAGGTGTTTCGGCGCCAAGGGATTATTTCGGCGAACGTTGTCGAAAATGGATCACGCTAGGCCGGCACCGCAATAATTCGGCACGCGTCATTAATATCTTTATTCATTTAATATTCACCGCGGTAATATCGGCTGAAATTATTTATGCATGGATTCGGTACTATTATTAATATTTTCCTTTGCTTCTGCGGGAAATAATATTGTTTTGTTGTCGCTCTCTATTTCCTTGATTCTCTCTCTCTCTCTCTCTCTCTCTCTCTCTCTCTCTCAATATTTTACTTCTGGTCTCTCCCTCAAAAAATATTCTTCTGCACCTCTCTCCATCAGAACTCTCTCTCTCTCTCTCTCTCTCTCTCTCTCTCTCTCTCTCTCTCTCTCGTAATGATTCCCCACATCATTAATTTCACTATTCATTTGATATTCACCCAGTAATATTGGTCAACATACATAGGGGATTCGTTGTTGATGATGATGATGATGATGATGATGATGATGATGATGATGATGATGATGGTGATGATGATGTTGGTGATGATGATGATGATGATGATGATGACGACGATGATGATGATGATGATGATGATGATGATGATGGTGATGATGATGTTGGTGATGATGATGATGATGATGATGATGATGATGGTGATGATGATGATGATGATGATGATGGTGATGATGATGATGATGATGATGATGGTGATGATGATGATGATGATGATGATGATGATGATGGTTCTGTCTGTACTGGGAATAAAATGTAATATTGCTTTGATGCTGTCGTGTTATTTTTGGTTTTATTTTTTTATTCATCATTATTTTTTTTTACTTCCTATTTTCAGAAGTATTCCTAAAGACTTTGCTTCTGTTCTCTGTCTCTGTTTCTCTGTCTGTCTGTCTGTCTGTCTGTCTCTGTCTCTGTCTGTCTGTCTGTCTGTCTGTCTGTCTGTCTGTCTCTCTCTCTCTCTCTCTCTCTCTCTCTCTCTCTCCAACACCACTAATTATTCTCCCATTGTCCGTGGCACAGAGAAAAGACAGAGAAAGAGAGATGGCCAAAGCAAGAGTTATGAAGACCTGCATTCCTCTCTTCTTTGTACTCTTCATCCTCTCTTTTTCTCTCTCTCCTCCCTTCTTGCTCTTTTTCTCTCTCCTTCTTCCCTCTCCTTCGACATTTTTCTCTTACCTCCCTCCTTCTGCCCCTCCTCTTTCTCCTCCTCCTCCTCCTCCTCCTCCTCCTCCTCTCTTTTCCATACTCTCCCTCCTCTTCTTCGTCTTTCCTTCTTCCTAATTCTCATTTTCTCTTTCCATCTCCTTTTCATTCTTCATTTTTCTCTTTCCTCTGTTCCTCTGCTTCTCCTCTTCCTCTGCTTCTCCTCTTCCTCTGCTTCTCCTCTTCCTCTGCTTCTCCTCTTCCTCTGCTTCTCCTCTTCCTCTGCTTCTCCTCTTCCTCTCATTTTTCTTTCACTTCTTTCTTCCTCTTTTTTTCTTCTTCTTTCCTCCTCCTTCCTCTTCTTTTATCCTTTTTCTTCCCTAGTCCTTCCCCTTCTCCACTTCCTCCTCCTCCTCCTCCTCCTCCTTCTTCTTCTTCTCCTCTTCCTCTTCTTCGTTCTTATATTTTTCCTTCCTTATCCCTCCTCCTCCTCCTCCTCCTCCTCCATATTTTGTTAATATTTCTTTTGGTTATTTCTTTCCTTTCTGCTTAACTCGACACATAGCTCCGGACCCCTCTGTTCATTATTTACCTCTCTCTCTCTCTCTCTCTCTCTCTCTCTCTCTCTCTCTCTCTCTCTCTGTTGACAGCTCCCACTCCCTGTTGACAGCCCCCACTCCCTGCTGACAGCCCCCACTCCCTGCTGACGGCCCCCACTCCCTGCTGACGGCCCCCACTCCCTGCTGACGGTCCCCACTCCCTGCTGACAGCCCCCACTCCCTGTTGACAGCCCCACTCCCTGTTGACAGCCCCCACTCCCTGTTGACAACCCCCACTCCCTGTTGACAACCCCCACTCCCTGTTGACAGTCCCCACTCCCTGCTGACAGCCCCCACTCCCTGTTGACAGCCCCCACTCCCTGTTGACAGCCACAATTGACCGGGCCAAGGGTGAGTAATTGTTCCACGCCAAGATTAATCACCGCCAAACTCCGCCGACGCCGTCAACTTTAAACTCCGTCAAGAGGATGATGTACGAGGTGGTAATTTACTCTTGTTCCTCTTGCCCGATACCCCTCCTTCCTCTTGTAACCCCTTCACTTCGAGGACGCCTACAATCTCTAATCTGTTTTTAGCTGTATCTTTATCTATGTCTGATCTAAGTCTTTCTATGTTTTCTCTATATTTTGTCTATTTCTTATTTATCTTTATTTATGTCTTATCTCTTTTATCTTACCCAATACTCCTTCTTCCTCTTGAAACCTCGTAAGCAGCTGTGTGTTTTCTGTATGTTTATTGTATCTATGTAGGATTCTCTCTCTCTCTCTCTCTCGCTCTCTCTAGCAAGAATAAAAAATCCGTCCTCGTGGTGATAGTGCAACATTCCTATCCACTTATCATTCCCGCTGACTCTATCCTCACTCTTACCAGCCGCCCCTCTCCTCCTCCTCTTCTCCCCTCTCCTCCTTCTCTTCTCCCCTCTCCTCCTCCTCCTCCTCCTCCTCCTCCTCCTCCTCCTCTTCTCCCCTCTCCTCCTCCTTTTCTCCCCTCTCCTCCTCCTCCTTCTCCTCCACCTCCTCTTCTTCCTTCTCCTCCTCTCCTTTCCTCTTGTTTTTCTTCCTCTTCTTCTTCTTCTTATAATCCTGCTCCTCGTCCTCGTCCTCCTCTTCTCCCCCTTCTTTTTCTTCCTCTCTCTCTCTCTCTCTCTCTCTCTCTCTCTCTCTCTCTCTCTCTCTCTCTAACCCGTTCAGTGTGAAAACTCTGTCCTGCGCTGAATAAAACCGTCTGGACACGGCATGACTAATCCAATAACAAAAAAACTCGATCTGAAGTGGTCAAGGTGGTCATCGGACTGAAGGGAGCAAAATCCTCTATAAATACCTGGCCAGAGCCTAATGGAGCCTATAGATGAGCCTAGGATCATTAATTTGAGCTTAGGATCATTTATTTGAACTGGTGAAGACGTGGAGAGCCTCTGGGATTATTGGAGAGAGAGAGAGAGAGAGAGAGAGAGAGATAAGACCAAGGTATTGTCCATCTTTCGAAAGAATGTGTACCCTCTTAGGACTTCTGCCTGTCTATCCATCTATCTATCTGTCCATCTGTTTATCTATTTATCTATCTATTTTTTCTTCCTACCTGTCAATCTATCTATCTAAATCTACCAGTCTCTTCGTACGGCCACACCCATACCCACGCCCTACCCTCACCCACACCCACACCCTCATTCACACCCCCACCCACACCAATCCTCATCTTGTCACCCACATCAATCTTCACCCTAATCCACAACAGCCCACACCCACATTCATCCACTCTACCCACACCCACATTCACCCACTCTATCCACACCCACATTTACTCACTCTATCCACACCCTCCCCACACTAACTCACACTCCTACCCACCTTCTCTCTCTCTCTCACCTTTTCACCCTTACACTGACCTACATTATCATCCTCACCCACTCACCCTCCCTCCCTTTCTTATGCATTGTGGCATTTCATCTACTCACCTCTTCCTGTTATTCCCCCCCCCCCGTCTCTCTCTTTCTCTCTCTCTCTCTCTCTCTCTCTCTCTCTCTCCCCTCCCTTTATCCTTCTCTCTTATTATTTATTCTTCACTATCCTGTTCACTCTCCTACATTCTTCTCTCCTCTTCTCTTCTCTCTTCTCATCTTCCCTCTCTTCCCTCCCTTCACCTCCTCTCTTATTCTCTCTTCCTCACCATCTTCCTCTTCCTTGTCACCCCTCACTCCTCCCTCCTCCCTCCCCTCTCTCCCTCCATCCTTACATCTGTCTACCTCTCGTCCCCTCTCCTCTCCCCTCTTTCATATCTCATGCCTCCCCTCTCCTCTCTTGTCTTTCTCTTCACTGCCTTTTATTGTTCCCACCTCCTCTTTTCACTTCTCTTTCTCTCTTTTTCTTTCTTTTCTCTTTTTACTTTCTTTTTCTCTTTTCTTACTGCCTGTCTTTCTTACTTTCTCCTCTCCTTCCCTCTTTCTAATTTCTTTCTTTCTTTCCCCTATATCTTTTTACATTCTTTTCTCCCTTCTCTCTTTTTGTCTTTTTACTTTCTTTCTTCCTCTCTCTTTTTGCTCTCTTTATTTCCCAGTGTTCTTTCCATCTTTTTATCCACTGCCTTTTATTTTCCCCACCTCCTCTTTTCACCTCTTTTTCTGTCTTTTCGTTTTCTTTCTTTCCTCTCTCTCTCTCTCTCTCTCTCTCTCTCTCTCTCTCTCTCTCTTTTACTTTTTTTTTCATTTTTCTTTTCTCTCCAGTTCCTGTCACTGTATCATTTTCTCTGTCTGTCTGTCTGTCTGTCAATCCCGCCTCTCTCTTTCTCTCTCTCTCTCTCTCTCTCTCTCTCTCTCTCTCTCTCTCTCTCTCTCTCGTTCACCCATTTATTACCATCTCTCCCTCCCTTCCTCTCCCCTGCACTCCCTCTCACCATACCCTCCCTCCCCCTCCCTTCCCTCTCTCAATCTTTCCTCCCCCTCCTATCCTCTCTCCCTCTAGCTCTTCCCCCCCAGCACCCCCTCCCCTCTTTTTACCCCTCTCCCTCCCCTCTCCCCCACCGCTTCATGCTTAATTCTTTCCTCTTTTTCCATCTCTCTCTCTCTCTCTCTCTCTCTCTCTCTCTCTCTCTCTCTCTCTCTCTCTCATTTCTCTTTTTCTATTCTCTTTTCCATATCTTTCTCTCTCCTATCTCTCCCCACTTTTCTCCTCCCCTTCCTCCCATCTCCCACTGCCCTCATTTCCTCCTTCTCTCTCTCTCTATTTCTCTCTTCTCTCCTTCCCCTCCCCTTCCCCCTCACCCCCCTCTCACCTTCTCTCTTTCCTCTCTCCCTTATTTCTCTCTTTTCTCCACCCCTTCCCCCCTTAAACTCCCCTTCTGTCCTTCATCCTCCCCTCTCCACCTCCCTTCTCACCTTCTCTCTCTCTCTCTCTCCCCCTATTTCTGCCTTCTCTCCCCCCTCCCCTTTTCCCTCCCTATTTCTCTCTCACTCTCCTCTTCCCTCTCCTCCTTTCCCCTACTTTCCTTTTTCTCTCTCTACCTCTCTTTCCTCTCCCATTCTCTCCCTCCCCGTCTTCCACCGCCATTTCTCTCTCATCCTCATCCCCTCATCACCACCTTCCTCCCCAGCCCTGTTTCTCGTCTCTCTCCCTCCTCTCCCCATCCTTCCTCCTCCCCTGTCTACCCTTCTTTCCTTCCCTTCATCTTCCCTTCTCTCCTCTCTCCTCTCACTTCCTCCTCCCTCCTCTTTCCCTTTTTTCACTCCCTCCCCTCCCCTTCCTTCCGTCACGCTTCCATATCCATTTTCTCCTCTTTCCTTTCACCTCCACTTCCCTCTCTGGA
>NC_137055.1:34236786-34239286 GCF_032717465.1 Coenobita brevimanus
CCTCTCTCTCTCTCTCTCTCTCTCTCTCTCTCTCTCGCTGAAGGAATTATCTTTAATGCAGTAGAGCAATGACATGAACTTCTATAATCGTCATTATTACTATCTCGCCTCCCCCTCTTCTCTCTCTCTCTCTCTCTCTCTCTCTCTCTCTCTCTCTCTCTCTCTCTCGCCCGTCTTCTCGCAGCCTCTTCATTCTTATTTCACCCCTACACGAGTGCACTTTGTTCTCTCCTTCTCTTCTCTCTTTGCTCTCTTTCTGATTTTTATTTTTCTCGAATGGGTCGATTTCTTCTTCATATCTACGCTTTTTTCTATCTGTCTATCTTTTTGTCTGTCTGTCCATCTATAAACCTATCTATCTATGTCTATCCATCCATCTATCTTTAAGACGAGTAAGATTGGTGAAGGGCTAATGCTTACGAACCTGAGAAGGGTTAGTAGTGAGGTTAGTGTGTATAGTGAAAGACAAGGATAGGACAAGGATAGGGTATGGATAGGCCTGTCAGATATTTACAACATGAGTGGACGGCCATAAAACACATATGACAAGGCTAACATGGAGGGATTATGTACCTTGTGACTTATGCATGGCGTGGAGGGGCGATGGGTGAATATTGTAGAGATGTAGAGGGTTTGTGTGATGGCGGGGGGGACGTGTGTGGAGAATGATGCATGAGGTATCAGACTAAATATAATCGTGGGGTTGCGGGGAAAAGTGAATGAATAAGTACATAAATCAAATGGAAATAAAACACACAAGGAAAAAATATATAAATGAGGGATAAAACACAGTGATAATGAATAAAATATGATAAATAAAAAACGAATAAACATAATAGTAAAGAAATAAAACAGACGTAGATGAAACTGAATCAACATACTATTAATAAAATTGTTCAGTGAATAAAGATCACAGTACTGAAAAAGATAAGAGATTCTTTTCCTTGCTGGAGAGGGACGCCTTCACGTGGTGGCATTGATATGGGCGGGCTGTGGAGCTGCCTGGTTATGAAAACTTCCTTCAGCTCCCTCCCTAACCCCTCAAAAGGAAGGAGGATTGTAGTGCAAGGGAAGTTTCAGCCTGCAGTCCACGGGGTTCACATTTTCAGATGAACCTAGGAAAGCAACAACTGCTACTACTACTACGACTTCTACTACTACTACAGCTAATACTTTTACTAGTGCTACTACTACTACCCTGAACCATTGACTACGACCGGACCTCCCCTACGGTACATGAAATGGCTGGGTGGTAGCAAGATTATTGAGAAATGTCACGTAAAAACTCTCTCTCTCTCTCTCTCTCTCTCTCTCTCTCTCTCTCTCTCTCTCTCTCTCTCTCTCTCTCTCTCTCTCTCTCTCTCTCTCTCTCTCTCTTATTTTGCATTTTTAGGCAGATAAACCCGAGATCAGACGATAAATTAGTGAATTAAATTGATCCTGATTTAAGCTCTATAAATGCCATGTTTACCAACGTCTAGGTAACCCCTTCACTACCAGGAGGGGGTGTTGGAGCGGAGTGCCTTCACGTGGTGGCACCGATATGGCCGTGTGGTGGGGCTGTCCGGTGGTATAGAGACCCCTTAGCCACAGGAGAAGGATAACTTAAGCCTGCAGTCCACGGGGTTCACGTTCAGATGAGCCTAGGGTTCCAACTACCACTACTTATTTTACTAGAACTTTCACGATTCTATTCTTGCTGATGTTAGACAATTTTATGCTATGTTTGACTAGGCTGGGTTGTTTGGGTCGGGTTCAATCAGATTAGATTAGCTCGGTTGATTAGATTACATAACGTTAAATGAGATGGACGGTAGATGATGGCTAGATTGCAGTAGATTAAATTAGATGGATGTTTGGTTAAGGTTACATTATGGTAGATTAGCTTCAGGTGGACGGATGCCTGTAGCACGCCTGTGGTTACCATCTTTAACCAGCCTGTCTCATTTATTACAGGGAGCAATCAGCAGCAACATAGAAAGCCCAGACATGTTTTTCTTCCTTATGTCCTGCAAAAATTATCGTCAAAATCTGGGAGGTTTTCTTCTTCACTATTAGCGCTTTAGGCATTCGATTTTTAGGAACAAGTAAGACAGGCAAGACTTATACAGAAAAATAAGAAACATACGTAAGGCTGTATGTCCCTCACTTAGCACACTCCATCCAGACCCAGCCCCTGTACACAATGCTGGCCCAAAGGAAGGAGGAAGTGGTTCAGGCGCTCAATGAAATGGCGGACATTGATTGGACAAACAAGGAGTATGACCTGAATGCAGAAGAAAATCTATTGGTTAAACTACATCAAGAATGGGAGGCAGTAATTAGAAAAAGAGTTGCCAAGCCTGTTTCAATGAGGTAACTGAACTTCCTCTTAAAACATCCCAGGGTCGTTAAGTAGAAAACCCTTCGCTAAATGATCTGCAAATACTAAAACATTATTAAAATTTGGTAAAAAAGAATCTTTACATAATTGTTGGCATATGAAAAAAATCTCAGCGAG
>NC_137055.1:34244286-34269286 GCF_032717465.1 Coenobita brevimanus
TCTTCTCCTCCCTCCCTTCCTCGCCACATCCCTTCCCCTGTCGCATTTTCTATCAGCAAACCTGCCTACCTACCTACCTACCTACCTACATATTCCCTATCTACCTGCCTTTCTACCTACCCGTCTATCTACTTACCTACCAACCTTCCACAAATTTCTTTCCTTTTACGTATCTACCGGTATTTATTTTTTCCTCTATTCTTATCTCTGCCTCTTTCCCTCCTCTCTCTCTCTCTCTCTCTCTCTCTCTCTCTCTCTCCCTAACTCTGCCTCGCGGTATAAAAGTCCAGGACTCGACACCAACTTAATGAGTCAGTCGTGAGTGGAGTCCCGGCTGTTATTGTGCTGGGGAGAGGGGGGGAGGAAGGGGAGGAAAGAAGGGGAGGGGGAGGGGAGAGAAGAGGAGTGGGGGAGGAGGAGGAGAGGGGTGAAGGGGAGGGAATGAGAGAGGGAGTGGAGAGCAATGTGTGGTAGACGTGGAAAAAGAAAGAAGAGGAGGGTGATGGAACGATGAATAAACAGGGGAAAGGGAGAGGAGAAGGGCTGGTTGGTGAGGAGAGGGGATGGGGAAGAAAGAGAGAGAGAGAGAGAGAGAGAGAGAGAGAGAGAGAGAGAAACACAACTTCCATAGAAAATCGACTCAGGTGCATAAGCCCCTATGTGGTCAGCTCAAACCCTAAATGCACTGCAAGATCCCTACCGCCCTGTCCATCGCTCTCTGTTACCTTAAGTCCATACACTGCCTAACTTAGTCCTGTATAGGGAGGCGCCGAGGCCATGAAGCAGAATTTTTGATGATGCTTGCAGTTTTGTGGATCTGAGGGATTTTACTGATGGACCTAACCTCAAACAGAATTCTTTTACGAGTCCTGGCATGAAAAAAGATAAGTAAAATGTAAAAGGAAATATATAGGAAAATGGAACACACGAAACGTAGCACCCACGACCATCAACTTGTCTAAAAGCCGAATATTTGACTCTGCCCTGTGTTCTTGACCTTCGAATAACCACTTTCAAAATCAAATTACCTTCTAACTTTAAACTTTGTGGAAGGGCTTAAGTTACAACAAAGATAGATTAGATTTTGAGAGCAATCAGTCAAAGAGCGAGGTGACAGGGAAAGGTCAGAGGTCAAGATCACTGAGCAAAGTAAAATATTCGACTTTAGACTACCGATAGTATGTAGGTGGGGGTGTTGTGCTCTCTGTGTGCCCCTCCTTGTTGTACACTTCCTTTCAATATACAGAGTAGGCGATGAAGAGTGCAAAAGCTTGAAAATGTACCAGGAACCAAAAAACACATACTCGTAAATCTATTAGAATTTGCCTTTAAAATTTTCAGAACCAGAAGTATATGGGTAACTATTGAAGATTATCCAGAGGTGGTGTGTGTAGGATTAAAGGAAGATTAAATGCAGAGTAGACGAAGGCACTAGAGTATATAGGATTCAGGTTTTATGATGGAGGTGAGTGGTGTGTTCGTGATGGTGGTGATGATGGTGATTTTCATTAAAGGGGTGATGAATAAACATATGGTTGGGAAATATGATGATGGTGATGATAAAAAGGAGGAAGAGGAGGAGCAAGAGGAACAGAAGGAGGATACTTATGATGATGATGATAATGATGATGATGATGATGAAGAGGAAGAGGAGGAGGAGGATACTTATGATGATGATGATGATGATGATGATGATGATGGTGGTGGTGGTGGTGGTGGTGGTGGTGGTGGTGATGGTTGTGGTGGTAGTGGCGATGATGATGATGATTAACTTTTCCCCTCAATTTCTCTCTCGCAGGTGCAGGAGGACGTCGACACAGCGGGGGGCGGTGGGGAGGAGTGGCGAGCTGGCTGGGGGGCGGAGGAGGAGGGGGGCGGCGACAGAGGGGGGATGGAGGGGGCTTGGGAGGAGGGGGAGCTCAGAACAACACTAGGGTGGTTGCACAAGTAGGCGGTTCCGTCACTATACACTGCCACACACACGCCCTGGGAAGTGAAGTGGTGAGTAACAATCCTGGCTTTAGTTTTTGCTCTCTCTCTCTCTCTCTCTCTCTCTCTCTCTCTCTCTCTCTCTCTCTCTCTCTCTCTCTCAAATAAAGATCAGATTCGTTTCTTTCTTTCTCTCTCTCTGCCTATACCCTTACGATCGCCAGCCCACTTCCCTTTCCTCTTGACCACCACCTCCGTCCACAGAATGACTGATGGTCACATTTACATTACAGACCTAACCCTGTTTCACGTGTACTGTTACATATGTATACAAGAACATACACACACACACACATGTACAGTATATATATAGAGAGATAGATAAAGATGTTAGTGGTAATTAATAATAATAATAATTTAAAAAGCAGTAGTAGTAGTAGTTGCAGTAGTAGTAATAGTAAAAGTAGTAACAACAGTAGTAGTACCGTATTAGTAGCAGTAGTAGTATTAGTAGTTGTAGTAGTAGTAGTAGTAGCGGAAGTAATAGTATTAGTAGTTGAAGTAGTAGTAGTAGTAGTAGCTGTGTGTGTGTGTGTGTGTGTGTGTGTGTGTGTGTGTGTGTGTGTGTGTGTGGACTGCTACGGAGACATGAACTTCATTATCAAAGTTCACACAGAGCAGCAGATAAGGGTAGAGGAATTTTGCTGCCGATAGTACATAGCAATGACGGAGTGGTGATGTCAAAACAACTTTCTGTGTGCCATAAAGACAAGGCCTCAGGAAATAGGGAAAGCGAGTGACAATTTCCCCAAAAAACATCAGCATGAGCAATGAAGTGGCGAAATAAACCAGGAAAACATAAACCAAAGAGGGAGCAACGATGGCGAAAATCAGAATCCTGTTTTCTGTACGAAGAAAACGGAACAAAATAAGGGCAAACTCAACTAAACATTCCCAAACTGAACTCCAGCATAGGAACTCCTGGCACAATCTCCCACGTCCCTCCTGACACATAGCCAATACTGTCCTACCACACTGATGGCTTGTTTGGTCACGGGGTTGCTACCAAAACATGATACACTATTGTTGGTATTAGTTTCATAGGCCGTCGCTTTAAATGATTTGCCTCATGGCTGTTCAATATTCTCTTTTTTTTAACTGTCTCAACCATCTTACTCTGTCTGCTTGTCTGTCTGTCTGCTTCTCTCTCTCTCTCTCTCTCTCTCTCTCTCTCTCTCTCTCTCTCTCTCTCTCTCTCTCTCTCTCTCACGCTGACACTACCACACACACACACACACACACACACACACACACACACACACACACACACACACACACACACACACACACTCACACACACACATATTCTCCCTCTCTCTCTCTCTCTCTCTCTCTCTCTCTCTCTCTCTCTCCCTGACCTGATGATTGATCCTCTCATGTAGTGGTGAAGTTAGTTGACGCTGGGGCAGTGTGGGCAGGGGAGGGCTGGGAAGGGCTGGGAAGGGCTGGGAATGGTTGAAAAGGGCTGGAGGAGTCCTGAGGAATGAGTGGGGAGGAAAGAGGAGAGGGAGAGAAGGGTCGAGGAGAGCAAGAGGAGGGCTGAAGAGAAGAGGAAAGGGCTGGGGAGAGAAGAAGTGAGAGGTGAGGGCTGGGAAGGGTTTAGGGCAGGTGGTGATGGATGGGGAGGGGAGGCGAAGGGCTGGGGAGAAATGGAGAGGACTAGGGAAAGTCTACAGAGGCCTAGAAAGAGCTGGGGAAGGCTGGGGAGGGTACTGAGAGCGTGGAATTCTAGTGAGAGAGAAAGAAAGGGCTGGGAAGGGCAGGGAAAGAACTAGGAACGGCTGTGAAGGACTGAGTAGGGTTGGGGGAGTTCTGGGGAAGGCTGGGGAGGGAACAAAACTAAAGTAAATGGAGTGGGAGCTAAAGAAAAGTGCTTATGGGTTGCAGAATGCCAGCGGGAGTACAGAGGGAGTGGATAAGATTTAACAAAGGTCAGTGAGGTGGACGAGGTGATGGGAAGCGAACTAGGAAGGGTTGCTGAGTGCTGGGAAGGGCTTGAGAGGGCAGGAAGAGCTGGGAAATGCTAGGGAGGGGGTTGGGGAGGGCTGGGGAGGGCTGGGGAGGGATAGAGAAGGGAGAGAGAGGGGTGGAGAGAAACTTTCCTTGATGGATGAGGGAGCGGCCAGAGAGGAAATATGGACGCTCAACTTATTTACTAGGGAGGGGAGGGAGAGCGGGGAGGGAGAGGGAGGAGGGGATGGGGAGAGGGATGGAGGGAGGGAAGGAGGGAGGAGAAGGACAGAGGGAGGGAGGGAGCTGACATGGAGAGGAGGGGGGAGAGGAGAGAAAGGAAGGAAGGAGGAAGAGGGAGGAAAAGCAAACTGAGGGGAACGGTGGGAGATGTAGGTAAGTATGTGTGTGTGTGTGTGTGTGTGTGTGTGTGTGTGTGTGTGTGTGTGTGTGTGTGTGTGTGTGTGTGTGTGTGTGTGTGTGTGTGTGTGTGTGTGTGTGTGTGTGTGTGTGTGTGTGTGTGTGTGTGTGTGTGTGTGTGTGTGTGTGTGTGTGTGTGTGTGAGAGAGAGAGAGAGAGAGAGAGAGAGAGAGAGAGAGAGAGAAACAGACACACACAGATAGACAGACAGACAGACAGATGAAAGACAGAAGAGGAGGGAGAGAGAGGGGAGGGGGAGTAAGAGAGAAGAGGCAGAGCAGAGAGAGAGAGAGGAAGAGAGAGGGGAAGAGAAGAGGGGAGGAGGTGCCGTTGACGTGTATTATATATTACTAGGTGGCCTGGGTGAGGGGAGGGGGAGGGGGACAGCAAAAGGGTTTTGTGTGTGTGTGTGTGTGTGTGTGTGTGTGTGAGAGAGAGAGAGAGAGAGAGAGAGAGAGAGAGAGAGAGAGAGAGAGAGTGAGAGAGAGAGAGAGAGAGAGAGAGAGAGAGAGAGAGAGAGTGAGAGTGAGAGAGAGAGAGAGAGAGAGAGAGAGAGAGGGAGAATGAATCTTATACAGTCTCCTATAACGCGGATTTTTTTTATATCTGTGCTGATTGGATTATAGCATCTCTCTCTCTCTCTCTCTCTCTCTCTCTCTCTCTCTCTCTCTCTCTCTCTCTCTCTCTCTCTCAGCAGGTATCCAGTGAGCAAGGAATCTATAAATATATATACAAAACCCATTCAAACTCCCTAACAACCTGCCAACACCCGACAGACACTCCAGCAGAGAAAATCCGATCTCTCTCTCTCTCTCTCTCTCTCTCTCTCTCTCTCTCACACACACACACACACACACACACACACACACACACTGCAATATGCCTTTAAAAACATCCAACATCAAGAAATTACACTGCTCTATATCCTTTCCATAGTACTTCTTCGTGACTAGTTTTACAGCCTAGAATCAATGTGGACTTGTAACTCAGGATTAAAAATGGAAGGACGGCAATTTTGGGCCAATTTAGGTGTACAGGGTATAGTGAAAAATTTTAGGAACTTTAAAATGCAATGAGAAACTGAGAAGAAGAGAAGAAAAGAGAAACTGAGAAGAGCAGAGAGAAGAAAAGAGAAACTGAGAAGAGGAGAGAAGAAAAGAGAAACTGAGAAGAGGAGAGAGAAGAAAAGAGATTGAGAAGAGGAGAGAGAAGAAAAGAGAAACTGAGAAAAAGAGAGAGAAGAAAAGAGAATCTGAGATGAGGAGAGAGAAAAGAGAAATGGAGGAGAGTGAAAAATTTTAGCCCAGGTTAAAACGTATAGAAAACAATGAAAATATTAAGTAAACCACAGTACAAGAAAAAATTGGGTCAAGCCGAAATGGGCAGTGAAAATGTTGAGCCAATTGAAGGTGAAAGGAGTATAGCCTGAGACGACCTGGTAATATCGCTTCTTAATGGAACCTGTCAGTCCCGGATAGTTCTCAGCTCCCTCTGAAGTTGTAATAGTCAGCATTTTCCTGTCTTAAAGCGTCAGCCTCCTGTTATGAAGTTATGAGAGTTTTTCCTGAACATCGACGGAGCTCTGAATGTCTTTTTTTTTCCCTGCCTACATCTCGTGAATATTTACTACAAGGAGTATGGTAGACTATATATATATCAACAAGTCATTCACCACATCAATCTGTCTGTCTATATGTCTATCTACCCTATGTCTCTTTCTGTCTATCCTCTATCTGTCGAACTATCTATGTATATGTATTGGTGAGTGTGTGTGTGTGTGTGTGTGTGTGTGTGTGTGTGTAATTCACCGGGACGGTCAGGATCACTTGATGGTCGTGATCGTCAGCTTTTACCCTCCCGGAAGGGAGCTGAGAGCTCATATAGTCCGATATAAGGGCAAGGCTGTGACCTTCACACACGCACACACCCGTCCCCTTGCTCAAGGGGGACAGTAACCACCCACTTCATCAGTGAAACTTTTCGCAACCTGAGCGAGGCGCGAACTCCCGTCCACCAGTTGGCAAGCGAGAACGTTACCACTGCACCAGCGAGCGGTGTGTGTGTGTGTGTGTGTGTGTGTGTGTGTGTCTACTGTATCTCTCTATCTTCTATCTGTCTATCTATCCATGTATCTGTGTTTGTGTGTGTGTGTGTGTGTGTGTGTGTGTGTGTGTGTGTGTGTGTGTGTGTGTGTGTGTGTGTGTGTACGCATGTGTACCATTTACTTTCACCAAATTACGCCAATGTGCAAACCAGACAAAATTCTCTCCAAGGGTAAGATCGGCGTAAAAATCAATCTCGGGTCCTTCCAGTTACGAGCCTGACGACCTAACCACTGCACCGCCAAGTCCCCCAAGGTGTAGGTGTCAGGGCAGAACCACGGTGTAAGAATTAGGAGGCCGAGATGTCAGAGTGAGCCGAAAGTTCCTGTCATGGGGGCGAGATGGATGGAGTGCCGGACTGAACCAACCCGCAAAATAACTTACGAAATAACTTGGGATAATATTTTCTTATCGTAACTAAGATTGGTTTTTCCGGGGTAAAGTAAAGGCCTGGGGACATTTTTTAACTTCCCCTTTACCCTTTCCTGATGGGGACAACTCTAGTAATCCTTTCTAACTAGTGCTAGATGAGTTTACTTAGCTAAGAGTGTGTTCTGGGAGGCTTATAATGCTATTTCCTTCTTGTGATAATTTATTTTACCTCACTTAACTAAGGCCATTTATTTATTTATTTATTTATTTATTTACTTATTTAATTAGGTAGGAAGATGCAGAGACGTATTTTTATTTCACTTATATTTTATCTCGTGTAACAGTGACTATTTTTTTGTTCATCTCTCTATCTATCTATCCATCTGTCTGTCTATCTATCTATCTATCTATCTATCTGTCTGTCTGTCTATCTATCTATTTATCTATCCATCCACCTATGTATCTATTATTTACTTTAAGAGCTATAGACATGGAAAGATTGTGCCCTCTCCTCTCCTTCCGCTTCCCCGTTATTCTACTGTACTCTTTTTACTCTAACTTGATCTGAAATTGCAGTCTCCCCATCTTCAATACCTAGTTGTAACAGGAGATTAACTGATATATGATGCTAGTCACGAAGAAGTGCCATGGAAAGGATGCAGAACCGGAATATTGCCTTTTTCCGCCACTAAGCTACGGGAAATAAGCTACAAAAGGACGAAAATCTGGGCCATGTTAAGGTGAAAAAACTAAAGCTACGTATTGTCTTGGTTTTTGAAAGAGCTGTTGCAAATCCTCCTCAGCGATTTATTTTGCAGTTTCTCTCTCTCTCTCTCTCTAAAGGATCGCCAGGCATTTCCGTCCCCTCACGTCTCCCCTCACTTCCCCATCCCCTCTCCCCACCCCTTTCTCCCCTATCTCTCTTTCCTTCCACTTTACTCTTTCCATATCTCTACTCTTCTCTTTCCAATCATCGCTTTCATCTATTCCCATTCATCATCTTCCTCTTCTTGTTTAATTTACCCTTTCTTTCATCTCCCATTCATCTTCTTTTCCTCTTATAATCTGCTCTGCTTTCCATTCATCGCCTTTTCCCCCTTTTTTTCCATTCGTCTCCTACTTTTTATTTTTCCACTCATTTCTTCTTCTCTTTT
This sequence comes from Coenobita brevimanus, assembly GCF_032717465.1. Classification (NCBI taxonomy): domain Eukaryota; kingdom Metazoa; phylum Arthropoda; class Malacostraca; order Decapoda; family Coenobitidae; genus Coenobita; species Coenobita brevimanus. The sequence goes on from NC_137055.1 coordinate 34,252,274, forward strand.
CTCCCCACTGATTATCCAAACTGTCACCAATTTTACGTGGTTTGCATGATATATACAAACAGGAAGAACTACAAAAGACAGATAGACACCATCACCACCACCACCACCAACACCACCACCACCACCACCATCATCATCATCATCATCATCATCATCATCATCATCATCACCATAAAACAAACTCCTACTCTTTCAGTGATATTTACGGGACTCAGAAATGAAAATCGAAAGAAGCAGGAATATCCCAACATGAAAAAAAAAATTTGGTACACATAGGCCACCAACACCACACATCATCATCATCATCATCATCGTCATCATCATCATCATTTAATTTCTCATCGCTGTACATGGGTGTGGAGATCCAGAAATATGAGAAATGGGAACACGACATGCAGTAAAAATAATGCAACAGAAAAATTGAACATCATCATCGTTATCATCATTATCATCATCATCATCATCATCATCTCAAATAAAAAAAAAGAAAAAAGAACAGAAAAAGGAACACTGAAACTTATAGAAAACGGAACAGACAGAAGCACACACACAGAGTATAGACATCGCCTTCATGAATCAATTTGTATTTGCTGGTGTGTGGGCTCATTAACAACAGTTCCAGCCACAAATGATGATGGTTTCACACTGTTTTGTGCTTAGTTGGGTGTTAGTTGTGGCGTACTGGTGTTTGTGTGTGATGTGGTACTGTGTGTGTGTGTGTGTGTGTGTGTGTGTGTGTGTGTGTGTGTGTGTGTGTGTGTGTGTGTGTGTGTTGTGGTGTGGGGGTGTGTTGTGGTGTGGGGGTGTGTTGTGGTGTGGGGGTGTGTTGTGGTGTGGGGGTGTGTTGTGGTGTGGGGGTGTGTTGTGGTGGGTGGTGCATGGTGTGAGGGTGTGTTTGAATGTGGGTGAGAGGTGTGTGTGTTGAGGTGTGGTGTGTGTGTGTGTGTGTGTGTGTGTGTGTGTGTGTGTGTGTGTGTGTGTGTGTGTGTGTGTGTGTGTGTGTGTGTGTGTGTGTGTGTGTGTGTGTGTGTGTGTGTGTGTGTGTGTGTGTGTGAGGGAGGATAAGGATGTGTGATGCATGATGTGTTAGGGAGGGAGAGTGCTTGGAATGTGATGTGTTATAGTGTGTGGTATGTGGTGGTGGTGAGGAATGGATGAGAAATATGTGCTATTGGAGTACAGTGAGAACGGAAAGATTGTGCAGTGTATGGTGGTGGGGGGTAGTACTGTAATGTGATATGGTGGATGTGGTTGTGGTGGAAAGTGTGTGGTGTGGTGGTGATGTTTGTGGTGGTAGGTGTGTGGTGTGGTAGTGATGTGATGGAATGTGTTATGATCTGTGATGTGCTTGTGTGGTGTTGGTGGGTGTGTGGTGGTGGTGAGAGATGAGGCAGAAAAGGATTGGATGGTGGATGGAAGGATGGATGGTGGATGGAAGGATGGATGGTGGATGGAAGGATGGATGGTGGATGGAAGGATGGATGGTGGATGGAAGGATGAAAGGATAGATGATGGATAGAAGGATGGAAGGATGGACGATGGGTGGAAGGATGGATGGTGGATGGAAGGATGGATGGAGCTGAAAGTTAAATCATTCTCATACTGGAGACATTGAAGAAACGTAGCACAACGATTAGATTATTCTGTTAGGTTAGGTTAAGTTAGATTACATTAGGTTAGCTTAGGAAAGAAGAGGTCATGCTAGGTCAGGTTAGAGTAGGTCAATTTAAGCTACATTAGGCTATTAAATTAGGCATAAGACCACTGGACCGAAAAAAATGGTCCACTTGGCACAGACCGAGGGACCGATTCCACCCATCTCGTGAAGCTAAAAATAAGCGTAATATGCAGACAAGGGCGATGAAGTCCTGGATTAGAAAAGTGAGTGCGTGAGAGAGAGAGAGAGAGAGAGAGAGAGAGAGAGAGAGAGAGAGAGAGAGAGAGAGGGAGAGAGAGAGAGAGAGAGAGAGAGAGAGAGAGAGAGAGAGAGAGAGAGAGAGAGAGAGAGAGAGAGAGAGAGACAGAGACAGAGACAGAGAGAGAGAGAGAGAGAGAGAGAGAGAGAGAGAGAGAGAGAGAGAGAGAGAGAGAGAGAGAGAGAGAGAGAGAGAGAGAGAGAGAGAGAGAGAGAGAGAGAGAGAGAGAGAGAGAGAGAGAGAGAGAGAGAGAGAGAGAGAGAGAGAGAGAGAGAGAGAGAGAGAGAGAGAGAGAGAGAGAGAGAGAGAGAGAGAGAGAGAGAGAGAGAGAGAGAGAGAGAGAGAGAGAGAGAGAGAGAGAGAGAGAGAGAGAGAGAGAGAGAGAGAGAGAGAGAGAGAGAGAGAGAGAGAGAGAGAGAGAGAGAGAGAGAGAGAGAGAGAGAGCACTGATTGAGCTCTCCCCAGCCTTTTTTCACAACCCCCAGATATATTCCTACCATCCAAAATTTTGCCTGGGCCTAAATTTGGCTGGAGAGAAATGTAGCGAGGCTGATTTGAAGAGAAGGGAGCATTTGAACATTGTAACCCTTATTTTGGGATGGGAAATGAGGAAATGGATGAAGGGAGGGGATTAGAGGGGAGAGGGGGAAATGAGGGGAAGGATGAAGCAAGGGGATGAATGGGGAGAATGGGAAATGAGGGGGGTGAGAGGGGGTGATGGAAGGGAGAAAGTAGTGAGAAGGGGAAAGGATGGGTGGGGGAGAGGGGGAAATGACGGGAGGGGGTTAGAGGGAGAAAAAATGAGTGGGGAAGGGGAAGAAATGTGGGAATGGATGAGGGGAGAGGGTGAAAGGGGGAAAAAGATGGGGGGGAGCGGGGGAGGGGAAAATGGGCGGGGGAGATAGGGAAAATGGGAGAGGCGGGAGAGAGGGAAACGGGGGATAAGGAAGGGAGGGAAGGAAAAGGGGGAGGGGGGGGTGGAAAATGAAAATCTAGGAAGAGGGGGAGGGACACAGGGAAAAGAGGGAAGAGGAAGGGACGGAAGGAAAGGGAGAGAGGGGGAAGAGAAGGAAAAAAAAAGGGTAGTGCGAAAGGGAGGAGAGGGGGGAAAATGAAAATGGGATAGGAGAGGGAGGGAAGAGGGAAGGGAAAGGGAAAAAGAGGGGTGGGGGAAGGGGAGGGGAAGAGAAAACTCAGGGGGGAGATAGAAAATGGGGGAGAAAAGCTGAAAGGAACATATTGCCATTAAGACTGTTATGCGTATCTCGAAATGGGGGAAGAGGACAAGCCTGAAGAGAAGGGGAGGGGTGAGGGAAGGGGGAAGAGTGGAGGAGAGGGGAAGGGAGAAGAGTGGAGGAGAGGGAAAGGGGGAATAGTGGATGGGAGGGAAAGGGGGAATTGTGGAGGGGAGGGAAATGGAGAATACTGGAGGGAAGAGAAGGGGAAACGGAAATAGGGGGAGGGGGGATGGAGATGAAAGCTTACAAGGACCTGACTGGAGAGAGAGAGAAAAAAATAATTCTGTGATTGTTCCAGTTTTGTTGAAGCTTCATTAACCTCCCCCACCCATCTCCATCCCTCCCCCTTCTCCGGTCTCTTTCCTCCCCCCACCTCTCTCCCTAATTCCACGAACCCCCTCCCCATCCCTCTCCCTCAGCTCTTAATGTTCCTTCCCCTCCAGCTTCCCCCTCCTCATCCCCCCATCACCCACCTCCAAAACCTCTCCCAACATCATCAACCCTTCCCTCTGCCCTCCCCTTTTCCTCCTCTCCCTCTTGCTCCTTCTCTCCCCCTCCCCATGTAGAGGTGTGAGGCATGGTAGGCATGAACTGCGGCCAGGTATGTAGGACGGCAGGGGAGGGGGGGAGGTAGAAAAGAGCGTCTGTGTTTATAAAAAAATGATAAACTCTTTGGCAACATAAAGTTTAATTCCATAATGCATATATATATTTTTTTCTAACCTTGCTATTTGAAGACGATTGGCGGTATCTCAAATGCGTGTGAGAGAGAGAGAGAGAGACAGACAGACAGAGACAGAGACAGAGACAGACAGAGAGACAGAGAGAGAGAGAGAGAGAGAGAGATACAGTCTGCTTTAAATCTAACTTCCTTTAATACCAGTTCCCTCTCAAATCCAGTTCTATTTAAACCCAGTTCCCTTTAAACCCAATTCCTTTTAAATCTAATGCCCTTTAAGTCTGCATCCCTTTAAATCCAATTCCCTCTAACCTCTCCCGTAACAGGAGGTAGTTTGAAGTTTTTCTTGCTACCTCCGATGATTTTACCCAACTTACGAAAGATCACTGGTAAGGAAGGGGTTAATGAAGGCTGTATCTGAGTCCACAAGTTAGAAAAATCTCTGCTGTGTTAAATAAAATCGTCTGAGGGCAGCAGGAATGGATCTGATATGTAGGTAAAAATTTGTGGTGATTTATTTTTGAGCTGTCAACATGGAATAATATATGAGGCGAAGTGACCTAAGTTTGAGTAAGAAAAACTAACCTCTCTCTCTCTCTCTCTCTCTCTCTCTCTCTCTCTCTCTCTCTCTCTCTCGTTTCCCCTACCATTCCTACTTTCCTTTATATTCATATATTTCCCTTTCCTTCCTTTATTATCAATTTTCTTTTCTTCCTCTTTTCTGAATTTTTATTTCTTTCCCTCTCTCTCCCTCCCCTCTCCCTTCCTCTCTCCTTCCCTCCCTCCACTCGCTCCTTCAATCCTTTATTCTTATATCTCTACCGCCCACACTCCTGTATTTTCTCTTTCTCCCTTCCTCTCTTTCCCTCCCTCCCTGTCCAGTCTCTCTCCCACCCTCTCGTATTTTTTCTCCCTCTCTCCCTCCCTTGTATATTTTTTCTCCCTTCCTCCCTCCCTCCCTTCTTCCTCAGTATTCTTTCCCTCCCTCTCTCGAGTAGACTCCTCTTCCCTTGTGTCAGCTTCCTCCCCCTTCCTCTCTTTCTGCACACACACACACACACACACACACACACACACACACACACACACACACACACACACACACACATACATACATGCCACACATACCTGTCTATCTATCTATATATCTGTCTATACATAAACACAACATACATACCTTCCTTTCCCTTTCTCTTACGTTCCCTCCATCGTATATTCTAACAGTATCGGAATATGAGGGTGTGAATCTCTCTCTCTCTCTCTCTCTCTCTCTCTCTTTCTCTCTCTCTCTCTCTCTCCTTTGCCCTGATAACAACTTACCAAGAGGAGACAGTGGTGTGTGGTCACTGCCAAGTCGAGTGTGTAAAGAGAGAGAGAGAGAGAGAGAGAGAGAGAGAGAGAGAGAGTTGGGGTTCAGCTTTCTTTCCATACCTTATTAAATTTCCCAGAGCACCCTAGTAGTGACCTGTTTAAGACATGCTGTTATATCTAGTAGTAGTAGTAGCAGTAGTAGTAGTCGTAGCAGCAGTAGTAGTAGAAATAGTAGTAGTAGTAGTAGTAGTGGTAATGGTAGTTGTAAATAAGAACCTGCTCGACTGGCAAGCACGAAATAGCACTACTCCCGCCGTCCATCCTCCTCCTTCCGGGGAATAGGGAGGGGACTGAGGGACATGTGTATACCGAGGCAGCTCCACCGTCCACTCATATCAGTGCCACCACATGAAGGCGTCCCTCCCTAGCACCAGACCACTTCACCATTTCGAAAAGTAAAAAAAAAAAAAAAAAATCCTATGTCTAAAGGGTTCAAAATCTCTCACTACAAAGGGATCGACTAATCACCTGAACGATTATCACAGGCTCAGTAATTGAATATCGACCACACGTGTACTTAAGTTGTTAGCGAAGTTATTAAAGCGAAAAAATAATTAGATGGAATTGGTCATGAGTGTCTACATGGATTATATTTTCTAGTCACTTTCTCTTGTTTGTTAGTTTAGGTTAGGTTAGGTTAGGTTAGGTTATGAGGTGAAGGGAGGGGGAGAACGAGGATGAGATGGTTGTTTGGGGTGGAGAGGTATATGAGTGAGAGGTGTGTTAGGTGGAGAGATGGCAGACTGATGGCGGAAGACAGTGTGACAAGGAGGCGATTTGTTTGTGGCCACCCTTTACGAAGTATATGGAAGTTGTGAGGGACGTTTGTATAACCAGGCAGTGGAGCCGCATGGTTATATCGGTGCCACCACGTGAAGGCCCCTCTCCCAGCACCAAAAATAGATAGAAAAGAAAGAGAATAACTGTGGACTAATAGATCTGTCTCAGTGGACCAGGTGACATAGCCAAGGTGAATCCCAGAGGTACAGTCGCCGACAAAATTTCTGTGCAACGTTTTCGACTAACCATTATGAAAGCCGTCCGTGATATTCTGAAAGGTTTGGCCAGGGGACGAAGAGTGCATCCCTGGTTTTCCACAATCATCGTTCAGTGTCCCCTTGGTTATCGTTAGGAGAGGAATCGATATTAGGAACGTCGCTGTGAACGTTCCAATTTTACTTGATGTGGAGCTAATGATAGAAGATAGAGATTTGTTCTTGCTAAGCTGATAGATAGCAGACAGATAGATAGATAGTGGAGAGAGAGAGAGAGAGAGAGAGAGAGAGAGAGAGAGAGAGAGAGGGAGAGTGCAGATAGACAGATGGTAGACAGATAGATAGATAGTGGATAGGTAAGCAGATGGTGGGCAGACAGCAGGTGGACAACGTGAAGGGGTCCCTCTCCAGAACCCATTAAAACGAAATTCAAATAAGCTGTTCTCTGCTCCTAGGATCGAACTACCGTCTTTTTGGAGAGTGCACTACCTCCCTAACCATTCGACCACCACCTCCCCCTATTCTAACCTACCCCTAACCTTCCTAGTCACGAAGAAGTGCCTAAATCGACTAAAGTTAGGAAATTTACGCCTGGGGATATTCAATAAACCAAACCTTTATTTATAGGGTCATTAACTGATAACTTATAAATTAATCTCTCTCTCTCTCTCTCTCTCTCTCTCTCTCTCTCTCTCTTTCTCTTCTTTCCTCCGTTCCTTCCCTCCTTTCTCTGTCTTCTCTTCTCTCCCCCTTCCCTCCCTCCTCTCTTCAACTTCTCACCCTTCTCTTCCATCTCTCAACACTGCTCTCTCTTTCATCCCCTCCTCCCTTTCTCTCTTTTTCTTTCTTCTATAACTTGCCTCCCTTCCTTCCTCCTCTCTTTCTTTCTTCTCTAACTTGCCTCCTTTCCTCCCTCCCTTTTCCTCTCTCTCTCTCCCCACTCCCCTCCCTCCCCTTTCCACACATCGAGGCCGAACAGTAAAAATCATCTCATTTCCTCCCTCGCTCTTTCTCTTTCTTCCCTCTCCCTCTCTCCCCAGTGTTTCCTCTTCCACTCTTCCCTCTATTTGCCTCCAATCTCTCTCTCTCTCTCTCTCTCTCTCTCTCTCTCTCTCTCTCTCTCTCTCTCTCTCTCTCTATCTATCTATCTATCTATCTATCTATCTATCTACCTCTATCTCCACACACAGAGGGGTGAAACGCATGATCTTTCCTCCCCATGTCTCTCTCCCACTCACTCTCACTCCTCCAGTCCTTTTCCTCCCTTCCAGGTCTCTCTCCCACTTCTCTCCCTCCCTCCTTCCCTCCTCCCTCCCTCTCTTTTCCTCCCACTTCTCTCCCTCCCTCCCTCTCTTTTCCTCCCACTTCTCTCCCTCCCTCCCTCCCTCCACACATTGGTGCCGAACAGTAAAAATCATTCCCTCTTATGACTTCTAACTTGAGATTGTAATATAGCGTCCAATATCTGGCGAACCGGGGGAGGGAGGAGGTAATGAGGGAGAGAAGGGAGAAGGAGGAGAGAGAGGGAGAGAGAAGAGAAGGGAGAGAAGAGAGAAGGAAAATGAGAAGGAGAGAGAAGGAAATGGGAGGGAGAGAAGGGGAGAAGTCAGGCGGGGAAAGAATGAGGGAAGGACGAAGGAAATGTGAGAGAAGGAAGAGACTAGGGAAGGGAGGAGGTAATGAGGGAGAGAAGGGAGAGAAGAGAGAGAGGGAGAGAGAGAGGGAGAGAGAAGAGAGAGAGGGAGAGAGAAGGAGAAAAGATATAGGAGGGACAGAATAAGGGAAGGAAGAAGGAGGAAATAAGAGAGAAGGAAGAGGTCGAGGGAGGGAGGAGGTAATGAGGGAGAGAAGGGAGAGAAGGGAGAAGGAGATAGAAAGGGAGGGAGAAGAAAAGGGAGAGAGAAAGAAAAAGGAGGGAGAGAAGGAGAGAAGAGAGAGGAGGGACAGAATGAGGGAAGGAAGGAGGAAATAGAAGAGAGAGAGAAGAAATAGAGGGAGGAACATAGGCGAAGGAGAAAAAAAGGGAGAGAGAAAAAGAGGGAGTGAAGGAGAAAGAGGGTAGAAATAAAGAGGGGAATTATAGACATTATAGAAGGGAATTACAGGAGAGAGGTAGAGAAATTATAGTAAGGAAGGAAATAAAAGAAGGAAGTTGGGGGAGAGAGAGAGAGAGAGAGAGAGAGAGAATGAGAGAGAAGGAAGGAAGGAAGGAAAGGTAAAAAGAGAAAAAAAAACAAAAGTAAGATGGAAGGAAAAGAAATAGAGAGAGAGAGAGAGAAAGAGAGAGAGAGACAGTAGGCAGGGTTGAATATGAAAGATAAAATCAGTAACAATCTATCCAATATCACCGTTTATGAATCGTAGGGGGCAGAGGCTAGGCTAACCTCTGTCCTGAATATTTGAGGGTAGATGACAATGAAACGGCGGGGGACAGGGCGACATGGAGGCGATTTGTTTGTGGCCACCCCTTACGGGATAAATGCGTCTGGCAATAGATAGATAGATAGATAGACAGATGACAGGCCCATCCTCCTATGGTCCGTTTATCTTAACCTGGCCAATATGTTCGGCTCTTTGCTCAGATGTAGAATAAGTTAATGTTAGGGCTCTACGTCCTTTCCATCGCACTTCTTCGTGACTAGCATCATGTTCTAGAGTAAATCTATAGGACAGTATTCAAGATGGAGATGGCAATTTTAGGCCAAATTAAAGTGGTATAGGGACATTATGTTATTAGAGAGAGAGAGGGAGAGAGAGAGAGAGAGAAAGGAGGTGTAAAAGAGAGTGTGAGACAGGGGAGGAAAGTGAGAACAGGAGCAGAGGGAATAAAAAGAGATGGAGGAGGGGAGGGAGAGGGAGAGGGAGAGAGAGGGAGAGGGAGAGGGAGAGTGAGAAAGAGAAAGAATGAAACGGTAAGTGTGGAGTGGAGAGGAGGGAACGAGACAGAGATGGAGGAGGAGGAGGGGAGGAAGGAGAGAGGGCGAGAGAAAGAAGGAAGGAAAGAAGGGAAAGAAAGGGAGGCTGAAAAGGAAAGCAGGGAGGAGAGAAGGATGGAAGAGGAAATGAAGGGAAGAAGAAAGAGGGAAGGTTTCTCTCTCTCTCTCTCTCTCTCTTCCCCTCCACAATAACTTGGTAAGAGCGATAATAGCAGCAACTCCCCTCCTCTTATCTCACTACCTCATCTCTCTCTCTCTCTCTCTCCCTCCCTCTCTCTCTCTCTCTCTCTCTCTCTCTCTCTCTCTCTCTCTCTATCACACACACACACACACACACACACACACACACACACACACACACACAATCAAATCCCCTCCTCAAATCTTTTCATCACTAACCCGGATTAAGAGAGGATTAACAGAGTCCTGATATTAATTCCACCTGATAATTTTTTACTCTTGTGATCACTATTATTATCATTATTATTATTATTCTATCGTAACCTCCTCGCCTATGGCATTTTGCCCCAACAAATTATCATGAGCTTGGATTATCATTTTTCGTCTAATATAATTCCTGTGTCGGTCAATATTGTCGAGTTTCTCAGTTATAATCACGTTTTGTCTAAGTTATTCGGACAATCTCGCCTTTGCTTATCGCTCTGGAGTTTCCATAAAGGGTAGGTGCAGGCGTCCACCATCCACTCACCCGATGCACTGCTGCCTTCATGTGACTCTACACTGAGTGACGTGACATGGTTTACAGTTGACGAGGAAAGTCTTTACTACGATGGATGCTAATCATATTTCCAAATGGCGCCTGGAGAGATGGCAATTTTGGGCCAATCTAGAGTAGAAAGAGCAGAGTGATATGCCTATTCGTATGTTGAATATACTCGAATCCAGTCAGTCCTATCAATGACATAGACTCACACACACACACACACACACACACACACACACACACACACACACACACACACACACACACACACACACACAGCCCCTATTACAGCACTTTGACTTTCACATGCACTTCATACAGACACCCCTTCCCCACTCGTTCATCACCAGCATGGGAAGGGTTAAAATCTAGTTGTTTATCTCCCAAGAGGACGATCCGGACCTACAGTGGACCTACTATGAACTGGATACTATATTTTAGGTCTTATTAAGCTTAGTGGAGGCTTTTAGAAAGAGGAAAGATAGATATAACCTTAACTAACATCTTCACTATTAATGATGCCTATTAAGTAGAATCGTCTTGAGATGGCAAAGAATGAACGGTCTTGAATTTGGCCCCGTTTTATTTTTGTTATTTATAGGAGGGACCAATTTGTGGGCTCCTGTCCTTTGGTTCCTTCTTCCTTGCGTAATAAAAAAAGAATGATATATAAAACTACTTCCTCTGGCTAAAGGAATTTAAGTCGGGCTTAATTCCGTTTCCCAATCACCTTAATCAATTCTCAAGCAGGACTAACTTTTATCCGGCCAAGACAAACCAATTCATTTCCTCTTTGTTAGCGAAATCGATCTTGGTTTCTTTTCGCCTCTTTCTTATCTACTTTTGGTGATGACGTAAGATAGATGAGTGACCTCTGATTCCTGAGGTGAAGTGCTATACTCTTTTCATCTTGACGTGTCCCAGATTTTCGTCCTTTTGCAACTTATTTCAACGAACTCAGGGGCAGAAAAAAACAGTTCTACGGCTCGACATCCTTGGCATAGCACTCCTTCGTGACTAGCATCCTATTCTACTGTTAATCTTTTATCACAACTCAGTATTCAAGACAGCGAGATGACAGTTTTTGGTCAAATTCGTTTAAAAACAGCGTAGTTGAGATAGTTTTCGAAGCTTTGAAGTGCTACGGCATCTGGCGTTAACATGAACAATGAACCAAACCTGCACGAACACACTGAGTCGAAACAGTCCTCGAAGCTTTGGACTGGTGGATTTCTTTCATCTGAACAAAATCTGGTGTTAAGGGCACAGGCACACTAGGTCGAAACACTTGTATGTAAGCAGGAACGAAGCACAGGGTCGATGCTGCTTCACTAACAATCTGAACCTCGAGCAGAACCCTGAACATTGACGGTCGTATGTTTCAAGCTAGTGTGTGTGATGTAACCCTAGCACACTCTCCCAAAAAAGTATCTGGTTGTGAAAATGAGCGAGTTCTTCAGACACACATGAATCTATAAATCTGGTGCCTCAAAACATATACGACCCAGTACGTGATTTTTTTTTTTTTTTTTTTTGCGATTCCGAGTTGTAATAATTGGCAGAGATAACATTTTCACATAATAGCAGGATGCCCTACATATCACAATGCTTCGTCCATATTTCAAAATGATACGTGCCGGTTAGAGTCCCGATACTTTTTTGGGAGGATGCACATCAATATCAAGGAAAAGGATGATGTTGACTGAAAAATGTCGTCTGCTTACCTGATATTAACAATGAATTTTGTAAAGGATCTGGGCAGGACATCTGAAGCACCTGGGTTGTGTGAAGCAGCAATGGTAACTCCGCAAGACTTCATTTCATTTCCCCTCCCCCATCATTCCACACATAACAGACTTCGTTTCACTCCCCCCTCCCGCATCACTCCGTATGTAACAGACTTCTCTTCACTCCCCCCTCTCATCACCCCCCACTTCCCAGTCACTTCCTCTCCCCCACACTCTCCCTTTCATTCCGTGCCCCCCCAGTCACTCTCCCCACCCCCAACATTTTCCCTTTCCTTCTCTTCCTCTTAAATCTCACACTGTTAGCAGAGCGGTCCTTCACGCCACTCTTCTTAATATATATACTGTTCTTTGGGCAGGTATTCCTCTGCTAGATAGCCAAATATCCAGCAAAGAAACTAACAACCACCGCACCGCACGTCTGTTTAAACACTGTGCATCATCAGCTCGGTTGAAACGGTGTAGGTTGTTAGTCCGTGATGTCAGCAGCGGTGCCTAGTAGTAAAAACAACTGTGATTATTGTGCTTCTGTTTTACCAACGAAAGAATCCAGCTCATCTAAAAATTAAAGATGATAAATAATAGAAGGTTAGTGATAAAGAAAAACGAAGAGAAATAAGTAAGGAAGATAAATAAAATGAGACGGGTGTTTATTGGCCTACGACTTGGCAACACAGACTCCCGCGCAGGGCAAAACACGCAGGTACAATCTTCATCTCGGGATGCTGTGTTGCTTGATTTACTTTATCTTATTTTATCTTATTTTTATTCACTTAGACTCTTACAGAAAGGGATTTTTATTAACCCTCTCAGTCCAATCTCGCTCCTCCGTATTTTATTCTTGCTTTTCAGTCTAATAAGACATTTTTTACTTTATTTTTGAGACTACAAGACTAATCAGTTCAACTTAGGACAAATATCTGGTGGTGGAGGGGTTAATGAAAGACAACAATTCCAAACGTCTCTCCCAAGCTGAATTGGATTAGCTGAGTCTCCTTGGTTACTAGTCAAATCGCTCCCTCAGTCTGACTACACATGGCTATCTACTCTAACTGAAAACTGGGCAGGAATATTTACCAGGCGAAAACAAACTGACTGTAGTTGGCTTCGGAAATTCGTAACGCCTAATCCGCAGCAATTTATTCTGTTACTAATGCTAAAAGGGTCGATATTAAACAACTATACTTAACATAAAAGAGAAAGTAAGGCTGGAAATGGAAAAAAAAAAAGTCGCTAAGGAAGAGGCATTACGAAGCGCTATGCCAGAGAGAAGACGGCCATATATTTCCAGGTGATGCAATGGAGATGAGACTTGAGATAAAGGAAGCTTCGTTACACCTCTTCCTTAGAGATTTATTATGCATACTATACTCCTGCATAGTGGTTATTTCTTATTTATTTATTTAGTTTGCATCAGTAACATATAAGAGGATGCTGGGGGATGATGTTCAAAATAAATCGCTAAGTGAGAAGTGTTAAGGATGTTCAAGTCTTTTAGAATACGACACAAGGCAAGAAAAAGTGTAAATGAGAGCAGATAGGATGATGGAAGTGGTGGCAGAGTGGTGGCAGAGTGGTGGCAGTGGTGGAAATGCCGACAAGATGGTGGTGACAGTGGTGACAAAATGATCGCAGTGGTGGAAGTGGTGTCAGAATGGTGGCAGGATGGTGGCAGTGGTAGTAGAAATGGTGGAAGTACTCGTAGTGGCAGAGAGTGTGGAAATGGTGTCAGAAGGGTGACAGGGGGTGGAAATGGTGGCAGAAGAGTGACAGGGGGTGGAAATGCTGGCAAGGGTGATGAAAGTGGCATGGAAGACGGTGTGGTAGTGGTGGCAGGGATAGATGAAGTAATGTAAATGGTGGCAATGATGGTGGAAGTGATGGCAGAGAGAGTGGAAGTAGCGGAATGGTGGCAATGGTGGTGGAAGTGGTGGCAGAGAGAGTGGAAGTGGTGGAATGGTGGCAATGGTGGTAGTGGCAGGAGGGGGGGGTGAGGGGTGGCATGGCAGGTGAGAGCTTCATGCTACATTGAACCAGGGAAGTTTTAAGACAAAGTTCCAGTTGTTGGTGACCTCTGGGTAATGGATGAGGGGGGTGGGGGATGTGGATGTGTGGGGTGGATTTGGGGATGGGGGTGTGCGGGGTGGATGTGTGGATGTGGGAAGGGGAGGTGTGGATGCTGGGGAGATGTGGATTGTGGGGGTCGATGTGTATGGGTGAATATATAGGGGGAAATATAAGGATTGGGGATGGGGAGGAATGGGGTATGGATGGGTGGAGATGTGCATGCGTGGGGTGGATGTGGGGTATGGATGTGTGAGGTGGATGTGTGGGGGTATGTGGGATGGGTATGTGTGGGGTGAATGTGTGAGATAGATGTGTGGGGGGATGTGAGGTGGATGTGTGGGGTAGAAAATGAGTTTCGGTGGATGTGTGGGGAGGTGTGGATGTGTAGGGAGGTGTGAATGTGTGGGGAGGTGTGGATGTGTGGGGAGGTATGGATGTGTGGGGAGGTACGGATGTGTGGGGAGGTGTGGATGTGTGGGGAGGTGTGGATGTGTGGGGAGGTATGGGTGTGCGGGGAGGTATGGATATGTGGGGAGGTGTGGATGTGTGGGGAGGTGTGGATGTCGTGGGAAGCTGAACGTGGGGGGAGAGGGGGGGGTTGTTGGGATTGTGAATATGAGCAGAAGGTGATGGTGGTGATATGACAATGTGGATGTGGGGGATGTGAATGTGTGGGGTGGATGTGAGGGGATGGAGGGATCGTGCGAGATTGTGCATGTGAACAGAAAAGGCCTGAAATGTGGAGATATTTTGATGTGGGAAGGTGGATGTTTGGAGGAAGAGTGGATGTGGAGGGTGGATGAGTGGATGTATGAGAAAAGTGTGGATGTGGAGGGAGGAAGCTATGAGAAGTACAAACGAAAACAAACAGCAACATACCTATTAATCCATTCGCGTCAGCTTAATAAATGGTAGGCTGCAGCTAACCAACCCATTTCACGAGTAAGAGAAAAAGATAGCAAAATAGGGAGGCCGTGTCTCTCTTCCTATTATTTCCCTTTAAGGACTGTTAATGTGGATAAAACAGGAAAGGGAAGCATGTGAATGAATGAATGAATAGGGGGAGAGAGTGAGGGGATGTGACTATGAGAAAGAGTGTGGGGAGAGTATGGGGATGTGGAAAATGGAGTGGGGGAGTTTGTGGGGGAGATGTGTGTGTGTGTGTGTGTGTGTGTGTGTGTGTGTGTGTGTGTGTGTGTGTATGAAGGGGAGTGAGTGTGAGGGAGTAACAAGAGGGAAAGAAGGAGGAGGAAGAGGAGAAAGAAAGTACACCAAAATCCCGACGAGAAGAAGAGGAGGAGGAAAGAAAGGAGGGGAAGAAGTAGAGAGAGAGAGAGAGAGAGAGAGAGAGAGAGAGAGAGAGAGAGAGAGAGAGAGAGAGAGAGAGAGAGAGAGAGAGAGAGAGAGAGAGAGAGTGGAGCCTAACTTCTTGTCATCATCTGTAATAAGCTCCTAATTTTCTGCATCTTGTTATACTCTAATTTACTGGCGGCTGTTTGCATTTTTTACCTTTCTTTTTTTTTTTATAATTTTTATCCATAATTAATATTACTGATATCGACTACTACTACCCCTACTCCTACCACTACTGCTCCTACTCCTACTACTACAACTACTCTTACTGAATGGATGGTAGGCGTCTCACTTTGGCTTCTGTCAGTGTTGAATCACCTACAAACAGCATTACACTAACTGAATGGATGTTAGGCACCTCTTTTTGGGTTGTCACGCAGTGCAGAGTCACCTGAAGCCAGCGCTTCATCGAGTGAATGGATGGTGAGAGTCCCTTGATATAATTCCTGCCTGTAATTCCTGTTGGCATAATTATCTGTTTACTTCCAGAGACGTACACATAATTCTTCTGTCTCCCTCCCCCCCCTTCTCTCTCTCTCTCTCTCTCTCTCCATGATCTTCTCTCCTCTTCTTCATCTCTTCTCTGCCTGTCCTTCCTTCCTTCCCTCTTCTATCCCCACTTCATTTTTCCCTTTTTTCTTCTCCCTTCCTCCCTTCTCAACTCACCCTCCCTCCCTGCCTCATTTACCCTTCACTGTCTTCTCTCCCTCCTTCCTTCTCCCTAACTCATTTCCTCCACACTCTCTCCCCCTCCTTCCCTCCCTCCTCCCTCCTTCTCCCTTCCTTCCTCCCTCCAGCCCTCCCTTCTTTTCCCCCTCATTTCCTCTCTCAACCTCATTCTCTTCCCCCCACTATTTTTTTAATCCCTTATTTACCCCCTCCCTCTCCTCCTCCCTTTCTCCTTCCCTCCTTCTCCACTCTCTCCCTCCCTCCCTTCCTCTCTTCTTCCATCCCTTCCTCCCTCTTTCCCTCCCTCCCTCTCTTTCTCCCTTCCTCCTTCAGCCCTTCTCTTCCCGCTCCATTCCTCACTCTTCACTTCCTTCTTTTCTTCCCCCTTTCTATTCCTCCCTTCTTCCCTCTACCTCATTTACCCCACACTCACCCCACCTTCTTTCCTCCCTTTCTCTCTCCCTCCCCCCTTCCTACCTCCTCTCCCTCTCTTTTTTCCTCCCTCCCTCATTTCTTCCCTCTTATTGTCACCTCTCCATGCTCTTCCTCTTTCCTTCCCTCCCTACCTCACTTACCCCACACACTTTCCTTCCTTCTCTCTCCCTCCTTTCTTCCCTTTCCACTCCCTTCTTTTCCCTCCCCCATCTATTCTTCCCTCCTTCTCCCTCCCTACCTCCCTCCCTCCCTCTTTCCCTCCCTCCTCCTTCCCTCCACAAGAAAACAATCAGTGGGGAGGGAAAGATTCATTGGTCAATTAAACTGAAGATATTTTTTCTCACCCTATATCACTTCCTCCCATTGTCTCCCTCCCTCCCTCCCTCTCTCCTTACTTCCCTCCCTCCCTCCCTCCCCCCTCCTTCTCTCCCTCCTTCCCTCCTTCTCTCCCTCCCTCACTTCATTCCTCCGTTTCTTATACTCCTTTCCTATATCCTTAACTTTCCTCTCTCACTTCCTCTTCTCACCTCCCTCTCTCCCTCCTTCCCGTCTCTCCCTTTTTCCCTTCTTCCTTCCTACCTTCCCTTCCTCCCTCTTTCCCTCATTCCTTCTCTCCCTCCCTCCTTCCCGTCCCTCCCTTTTCCTTCTTCCTTCCTACCTTCCCTTCCTCTCTCTTTCCCTCATTCCTTCTCTCCCTCCCTCCTTCTATCCTTCCTTCCCCCCCCTTCTTTCCCTCAATCTTCCTTGTCTTAAAGTTTCTCCCTCATTCCCTCTTTCCTTAATGTCCCTCCTTCCCTCCCTCTCTCCCTCTCCCTCTTTCCTTCCCTCCCTTTCTTACTTTCCTTCCCTTTTTATTTACTTTCCTCCCTTCCTTCCCCATCTCCC
>NC_137055.1:34274286-34281786 GCF_032717465.1 Coenobita brevimanus
CCCCCTCATCATCATCATCATCATCATCATCATCATAACCTTCACCTTACTATCTCTACATTATCCATAACCATCACACTTTCACCACACCCTCATCGCAATCACCACACCCACATCCCACCTCCCGACCACAACCACCACTACCTATCATCATCATAATCATCATCATCATCATCATCATCATCATCACCCTAACCCTCCTTCTCCCTTACAGCTGGTCGCCCTGTGACTTCAACCTTGGACAGGAAAGGGGTACTGAGGCAAGCTGGGGTCTCCTTCTCCTCTTCCCCTCCCCCTCCTCACCCCTCCACGCTCCTCCTCCTCCTCCTGCCCCTCCTCCTGGCACTAGCGGATGGTGGACTATCCCTGGTGGAGCTGTGGAAGAGGGGAAGTGGTTTACTGTCCGGTGAAGGAGAGGAAAGCAAACGACAGGATAACACATGGAGAGAGAGGATTGCAATTAATGTGAACGTGCAAAATGATCTGGACTTTGTGAAGGATAGTCGACTAGTAGCTGGAAACGGAAAGAATAGTCAACTACCAGCTCAGCATGGGAAGGACAGTCACCTAGGAATTACAGAGAATAGTATGTGCATAATTCAAGACGGCAAGAATGGTCTACTCTCAACCCAGGAAAATAATGCACTATTGATTCAGAAAAGACAAGATGGTCAACTATCAGCCCAGGAAAACCCTATGCCGTCAACTCATGAGGAGGAGGATAGTACACACACAACTCAGAATGCTAAGAATGGTCTATTATCAAGTGTGGAAAATCGCAGACCAGCATTTCAGGATGAGCAGAATAGTCCACAGGCTTCTCAGAATAGTCAAAATAGTCCACTGTCGAGCATGGAAAATATTGTACTATCAACACAGAACGGGCAGGATGGTCAACTATCAAACAGAGTAAATCATCTGCTATCATCTCAGCATAGTACACACGCATCTCAAAATAGTAAGAATGGTCAACTATCCACCTTCAAAAATCATGTTCTGCCAACTCACAAGGGGCAGGATGGTCAATTATCGACTATCAGCAGCTCATCAGCAGCTCAACAGGGATGGAACTATTTATCACCGACCCAGAGGCGGGAGAATGGTTTACTATCGACTCCACAGAAGCAGAATGGTATCCCAGCCTCAAACCACATCGAGGAGACAGGCAGACTATCAGTAACTATCACAAAACTATCAGCTCCTGGCCAAGTACCCGGCATATCCCTTGTATCACCGACTAGTTCACTATCGACACACTTGGTTTCATTGACAAGGGGACTACCCACATTCCTGGTGACTAGTGCACTATCCATAAATACATCAGTACTAGTCAGCAGTCAGATAGTAACTTCCCTGCTGCTCTCTCTCCTACCAGACATTGCTAATCTACTATCAGAGACTAGTTTGGCAGAGGATAGTAGCATCAGAAAGGTACTATAAACGTTACTATCCTCACTTCACTTTAACGTGGCCTAAATCTGCCATCACTCCATCTTGAATGCTGAGTTGTAACAATAGATTAACACTGGAATACGATGCTAGTCACGAAGAAGTACTATGGGAAGGATATAGAGCCGTAGCATTGCGTTTTTTCTTGGAGGTGAGTTACGCGAAGAAAACTATATACAAAGGGAAGAAAATCTGGGCCAAGTTAAGGTGAAAAATGTATAAAAGGACATTAGTAGTGGCAGTAGTAGTAGTAGTAATGGTGTAGGTGGTAGTAAAGTAGTAATGGTGTTGGTGGTAGCAGTAATAGTAGTAATAGTAATGATGGTGGTGGTGATAGTAAAGTAGTAGTGCTGGTGGTGGTAGTACTAACAGTAGTAGTAGTAGTAGTAGTAGTAGTAGTAGTAGTAGTAGTAGTAGTAGTAGTAGTAGTAGTGGTAGTAGTAGTAGTAGTAGTAGTAGTAGCGGCAGCAGCAGTGATGGTGGTGGTGGTAGTAAATTAGCAGTGGTGGTGGTAGTAGTAGTAGTGGTGGTAGTAGTAGTAGTAGTAGTAGTAGTAGTAGAAGTAGTAGTAATAGTCGCAAACCCAGGGTCATATGAATATGAACTCAGTGGACTGCAGGCTGAAGCTGCCCTCCTCCTGCAGTTCACCATCCTCGTTTTAGGGAATAGGGAGTGAGGGACGCTGAAGTGACCAGACGGCTCCACGGTTCACTTGTACTAGCGTCACCACATGAAGGCCACCCTCCCCAGCACCGTCTGCAGCAAAATGAGACGCCATTATTGTTGTTGTGATCCCAGGCTCATCTGGAACGTGAACTCAGTGGACTGCAGGCTTGAAACTGCCCTTCTCCTGCAGTCCACCATCTTACTTTTGCGGGGATAGGGAAGTAGCTGAGGGACGCGCCGCCTGGTTATGTCGCTGTCACTACGTGAAGGCGTCCCTCACGAGCACCTAAGTAAATATTTCTGAGGAACAGTAGGTGAACTTTTGTCACCGGCGGTACATAAGGTTCCCTAGCACTTCTTCATGACTATTATTTTATTTTCATTTATTTTTTTCTCTTGCGTATAGGGTGTTATTAATCCCGTATATGGTACGTTGTTTTTGCATTCTGTGGTGCTGGAGAGGGACTCCTTCTCTTGGTGGCACCGAAATGTGCGGGCGGAGGAGCTGGCCGGTTATACAAACGTCCCTCAACTCCCTCCTCATCCCACAAATGTAGGATGGTGGACTGAAGGAGATGGTCACATTCAGGCTGCAGTCCACAGGGTTCACGTCGAGATGAGCCTGGGGTTGCAGTCACTACTACTACTATTTTAGCAACAACGACAGTGCATTCTGAATTAGTATTAAAAAGACTTAAATACCATACATGACAAAAATATGGTATAATATGCAGAATATATCGCCATGGAGGAAGTGTCAGAAATATTCAGATCTAGTGAATATCCGAACAACATATCCCCAGGAGCCGAATTATGAAAACTGAGACATAAAAGGTGTAGAGAAGCCCCAGATTTTATAATAATCAATCTTATTAGCATGAGGTAATGATAGAACAGGTCTGACCTCTGTATATCATTGCTGACTGCACTCTGTTGTGTGGGATGTGGTGCTGGAGAGGGACGCCTTCACGTGGTGGCACTGATATGACCGGGTGGTGGAGATGCCTGGTTATACAAAGGTCCCTCAGTCCCCTCCCTATCCCCAGAAAGGAGGTTGGTGGACTGTGGAAGAAGGATAACTTAGGCCTGCTGTCCACTGGGTTCAAGTTTAGATGACAATTATAGACATTCCATAGATGACCGTCAAAAATTAGGATCTTTCTCACACCTGGGCACACTCAGTTTTCGTAACTTGGGTTGTAGTTGGGTTGTAGGTGTGACTCTTTGCTGATTACGAGTATGTTTAATTCATGTAAGTATTGTGTGTGTGTGTGGGGGGGAGTTGTTGACTATACATACTTATACATGTAGCGGAATGGTGTGGGGTGTAAACTGACTGCATGCATACAATAGACAAGGTGGGTCATGTATTTCCCTCCTTCGTCTCTCAGCTGCTTAATTTTCGTGTGTTGCGGGGAAAGCCCAGTCAGTGTTGCCAGTGTCCACCCTGCATCATTTTCTGCTTGCAGTTACCTGTTTCTTTTCTTTATTTTTTTTCCTAGTGTCTGCTTATTACATGACTGGCTGCAAATGTGATAGGGGAGGGTAAACCGACTGGACGCTTGCTGGCCTAGTGGGTTAAGTCGCTCCAGCTGGATATGGCACGAAAGGGTTTAAATCCAAGGAGTGGTACGTGTTTCTTAAACACAAAATGCCTCCCATGAACGGGTTTTAAGTGTCTTGATTGAGTAGCCTAGCCCCGGGCCCCTACGGTCCTGATGGGGCAATAAAGGAATAGATAATGAATGAAGGGAGTCACTAGTAACGCTGACCCAGCCGTACTCGCACCACACGAGAATTCGAAAGCTGAGTGGCAAGGTGTAGGGCAATTTGTGGACCCCCCTGTACTTAAATTCGTCTAGGTAGCTGGCCATGTATGGATTTTACTAGCTACATGTATATAACCCTACAGTCGACTGCAAAAATCCTGTCCCTCTCCTGCTTCTCTCACCGTGTGCTTTGAAAAATCAGTCTGGTGGCCGAGTGGTTTGGCGAGTGACGTGCCGACTGAAAGGACCTGAGTTCGAGCCCAGACGACATAAAGATACCCCCACTAATACCATCACGCTAGTCCTTAAATGAGGCAGCCCTAGTATGCATTCAGTATGGACGGTGGGTATTGGTGTCAAAGTGGTGACATGAGCAGGTATCTGGCACGTAGGAGGACCGATTTTCGAAGTCCACAGAAAGAGAATCAGGAAGAGGGGATCAGGACTTCTGTCGGCGACTGTACATATAGGTAGGTTGTGTCAGTGTTGGCTTTAAGTAAACTATTTGTACATACTGTATACTTATATAAGTGTTGGTAGGTGGGTTGACGTGGTGGCTGTGTTAAGTAGTGGGGAGGGTAACTCTGCTACAACATTAGGGTGTCTAGTCATCTCTCTCTCTCTCTCTCTCTCTCTCTCTCTCTCTCTCTCTCTCTCTCTCTCTCTCCCATTTGAAGATATTGTACATTAAAGAAAAAAATATCATAAGATCTACATTGCCAAAATATCCTATTGTAAATTTGTGTCTAATGCGTATGTATACCTCTAAACATATTGTCTTGTGTACGTAATACTGTCTAAGTGTTGTGTGTGTGTGTGTGTGTGTGTGTGTGTGTGTGTGTGTGTGTGTGTGTGTGTGTGTGTGTGTGTGTGTGTGTGTGTGTGTGTGTGTGTGTGTATTCATCTTCGTATCTTCGTACATGGATACATATATATATATTAATGTTATATTGTGCATTACTGCTTGTGTGGAATCGTGTATGTTGTTCTTGTAGTTATGTTCTTATGTGTGCCTTATGTATGAATGATTATATACCTGTGTATGTTTGTGTATACATGTATATTTGGGGCATGTGTTCTTGCATACATGTACGTGTAAGTAGAAAAACGGTCGTGTGTGTGTGTGTGTGTGTGTGTGTGTGTGTGTGTGTGTGTACAATGGAGAAAGCCGTCATGAGTGTGTATTTGTATATTATGTACTTCTGTATGCAAGTGTGTCAGAGATGGAGAAAAAGATTATGTGTGTGTGTGTGTGTGTGTGTGTGTGTGTGTGTGTGTGTGTGTGTGTGTGTGTGTGTGTGTGTGTGTGTGTGTGTGTGTGTGGTGTATTTTTTTGTACATACGCCTGCAAAAAGGGAGAAAAGGGACATCTGCATATGAGTCAGTCCATAACCAATAGTTCATTTAAGAGTTCAATGTTCTGAATTAATTAAACGAGGCTCCCAGTCCCTTGATTATATTTTTGTTATTTAGAATCTCATGAAATTTTGAGTTTCGAGAAAGCGTAAAGGATCTGTTTAATCTGGAATTTGCAGTGTTTATTTCCAGCGTTTCGAGTTACCAGTGAATCCAAAGTCAATTTCCAGGGTGCTTTTAGCATTGTATTTCATCTTTAGGGATACAGTGAAAGCAAATAGTAATGACTCTCAGAATTATTCGCCTATGTTATTCAAAGCTTCAAGAATGTTTTAAGTTACTTTTGCATTAAGAGTAGGTAGAATTAGGACAATCTAATGACTCCTTATTAGATATTTAGTGACACCATGGAATCAAAACAATGAGACCATTTTTATTATCTTTTTTACAACTCGGCTCAAAGCTTCAAACGTGCAATATGAAGCCTCAGATGTCGAATTCGAAACTTCACGCCTGGAATGAAACAGTTGCTCTTAAGTTGTGGTGTCATCTCTACTACCATCTTATATCTCAGGTGAGTGTGTAGCTCCATAAACAGGTATATTATGCAGGACAATGAATAAAAAACACAGGACAGAAGGGGGAGAAGGTGGTGCAATGGTAGGACACCCTGCTGGCAACTAAAAGACCGCTAGTTCAGTTCCCAAGCCGGTCATACTGTTGGACAAAGCTGTTTATCCCTTGTCTCTGCTCACCCAACAGTACAATTGACGATCTGAGTGTTAACTCAATTATAGCTTGTAGTATTCCAGGGGAAGGTAGAGTCTCAGCAAAAACTAATGTAATTCCTTAATTCATGGAACCGAAGGATGTTGTTTTTTCTTTACTCGTACTATCTCCTAACGATTTTATTCAGCTTAAGGTAGAGTTCCCGAATTGGAGGGGTGAGGCTTGGGCTTCATAAAACTCCGTTATTACGAGAGGCCTTTTCTAAATTAAAATCAACTCTTAGGTGTACGAGTGAACTGAAAAGGACGTCACCCGGAGTCAGGCGGTAATGACACCTGTGTAATCTGCAGGTGTTAATCGTATCTTAGCTATATCAGTATAACAAAGCATCGAAATACCACCTTAATACCAGGCCTGAATCTGGTGTGTATCCCTAGCTATGACCCCCACCCCCTCCAGCTAATAATAATATTTTTTTTCCCATGAGCTACAAGATCGTCCGCAGTGAGTTGGAATATTATAAGGTCATTATGTTTTATCAAATAGTTAATCGGGTTTTTATGTATTTTGACCTATTTATCAACTCATTTATTTTCTTATTACATTTTCGGTGTCTTTCCTCTCTCTAAGGCATAGTTAAATCGAAGGACATTACCTAATATAATTGATTCCCTGACTCTATCAACTACCTTCTTAGTAATTCAAGATGTGCCTCGTGTGTGTGTGTGTGTGTGTGTGTGTGTGTGTGTGTGTGTGTGTGTGTGTGTGAATGTTAGGAACCGTGCCAAATGAGACCACTTCATGTACCATTTTACTTTCAATAAAGTGATAATACGTCGGATCGCTTTTCACTCACCCTCAGACACACAAGGTTGTCCATATATTACACATCTCATTTCTTGTGTGTTGCGGGGACGGCTTGGTCAGCGTTACCAGTGTCTAACCTGCTAAATTTTCTGCTTCCCATTACTATTCATATTTTACAGTGCCTTCTTGTTACCTCTCTCTCTCTCTCTCTCTCTCTCTCTCTGTTATCTACCCTGCCCTTTCACTTTTCCCTTTACACTGTTCTTTAGTGATTTAACGAGGCAACATAAATATCTAAGCTTCCCACACCAGCCGAATGAGCCGTACTCGTAACACACACGATGGGAAAGTGCAAAATTCGGACACTCCTGTAGAAATGGGGTCGCTTTCACAGGTAATTTTTCAGCATTTCAACGATAAAGATCCCAAAATGTTAACAGCTTCGATGGGGAGGCTGGAGCTCATTTAGAACTTCATAGTAATGTTCCAGTAATGTGCAGGTTAATAGATTCCCAGAGGTGAGTATGGAGGAGGAAATAAAGGACTGAAGGCTTTGTTGGTTGGCATCATTCCAAAAGGAGGGACTGTGAAAGCGACGTAAAGTCAGTAATCTACACCGATGTCTTAAATTAGTGGATTAATGAATTGTGTTGTCACTTTTCTTGCATTATTTCTTTTCTTTTTTTCCTTGTGAGTCATAATGCACACAAGCTACTATACTAAT
>NC_137055.1:34284286-34289286 GCF_032717465.1 Coenobita brevimanus
CATCACGCAGACTGAATGACACTTTCTTGTACAGATTTCCATTCTTCCTTTCCTATACAATTTTCCATAATATCTGTTCTTTTCTGCATTTAAGTCCTCTTCACTTTTCCCTGCAGACTTTTCCCTTCCTTCTTCCCTATAATATTTCCATCACAGCTTTCCTCTGTTGCATGGTAGTCTTTCTCACTTTTTTCCTTCCCGCTTCGACTGGATGGACTGGTGGGTTGGGGGGGGGATCCTTCTTGCTGTCCTATCTTTGTCTTTGTCTCATAAATTAGGTATCGTAGTCACATTCTAAAAAAAAGTCTTGATAGGACCAATAAATATGCTTCTATTTGTATTCTTTTGTATTCCTTTGTACTCCCTCACTTTAGCAAAAATTTCCCTTTTTTTTTATATTTCTTCTTTCACACATCGTCTCTCCTGTCCCCTCCCCCGCTCCTTGGCTGCCGCTTTACTTTCTCTCCTTCTCACCTCTCCTCTTCCTCTTCTTCCTTTTTTTCCTCCCTCTACCTCTCTTCTCTCCCCACTCTTCATCTCTTCTTCCTCCATCCCCTCCCCCCTTCTCAACATCCATCTCTCCCCCGCTCATTCATTCACTCATTCACTTCACTTCTTTTATTTCTCATCTCTCAGCCTTCCTTTCCCTCCTCTTCTCCCCCCCCCCTCTCTCTCTCTCTCTCTCTCTCTCTCTCTCTCTCTCTCTCTCTCACCTTCCGTGTGGCCCTTCTGAGCACCTGTTTTCCTGGGCTGATACATTCATTACGGAGGCTCTGATATCTGTGGCGCTGTGACGGCGAGAGAGAGAGAGAGAGAGAGAGAGAGAAGGGGGTAGGGTGAAGTAATAGGGATAAGGTGAAACAGTGGGTAGGAAGAAGAATGGAACTAGTTGAGTGGGAGGGAGAGAGAGAGAGAGAGAGAGAGAGAGCATGGGGAGGTGTGGAAATGATGGAAGAGAGAGAGATAACTGGGAGACAGAGAGAGAAGTAAGTGAAGGAGAGAGAGAAGAAAGGAGAGAAGGAAGGAGGGAAGAGAGAGAAGGAGGGAGAGAGGGAAGGGTGGAAAGGAGGGAGAGAAGGAGGGAGGTGTGGAAATGATGGAGGGAAGGTGAGAGAAAGAAGGGAGGACCAGGTGCTTCTGAGGGCGGTAGGGAGGAGGGGGTGAAGGAAGAGGAGGAGGGAGGGGAAAGAAGGAAGGAAGGGAGAAAAAGAGACGAAGGAAGGACGAAGAGGAGGGTAAGGAAGGAAGGAAAGAAAGGGAAAAAAGGGGAAAGGATAGAAAAGAGAGAGAAAGGGAGGAAGGGAGAAAAGAGAGAGAGAAAGAGATTAGGTGGAGGAGAGAAGGGAGAGACAGGAGGCAGGAGAGGAAAGAAGGGAGAGAACGGAAGGAGGGAATGAGGGGAAGGATGTGATGGAAGGGAAGGAAGAGAGGGGAGGTTGTGAAGGAAGGGGAGGAAAATAGACAAGGAGGAACTGAAGGAAGAGGAAGATAAAAGGGAGGGAGGGAGGGAGGGAAGGAAGAGAAAAAAGAGAGAGAAGGAAGGAAGGAAGAGAAAAAAAGTGAGGAAAAGAAGGAGTTAAGAAGGGAAGGAATGAAGGAGACACACAAAGCATAAAAGTTGGCCAGCGAAGGAAGGACGCCATTCCGATATTCCAATGACGAGAGGGAGGGGGGGTGAGAAGGAGGGAGGGGGAGAGAAGGAGGGAGAGGAAGGGGGAGGAAAGGGGGGAGAGAGGGAAGGAAAGGAGGGAGGGGGAGGGGAGAAAGATAAGGATGAATAGATGGAAGGAAGGAGGGAAAGGGGGAGGAAGGAAAGAGGGGAGGGGAGGTAAGGATGGATGAATTGAAGGAAGGAAAATGGGAGAGAGGAAGGGAGGTAATAAAGCAAGAGAGAGGAGTGGAAGAAATATGGAAGAAGAGAGGGAGAAAGGGAAGAAGGGGGGAGTAGGAGGGAAGGAAAGAGAGAGGGAGGAAGGGAAGGAAGGAAGGGATGGAGAGTTCAGCTAAGTTCTTAGAATAGCCTGGAGTAAGTTAGATGTAAACACAGAAGAGGTCATCGTAGGGAAGGGGTAAAGTGCATGTGTGTGTGTGTGTGTGTGTGTGTGTGTGTGTGTGTGTGTGTGTGTGTGTGTGTGTGTGTGTGTGCGCGCGCGTGTGTGTGTGTGTGTGTGTGTATTTGAAGAGGGAGGTGGAGAAACCGAAAGAGGTAGAGTAGAAGAGGAGGATGAAGGGAAGATGAGGGAAGGCGACGGAGAATGTGACAATACTGTGGCTCTGTAGGTCATGTGGTAATGGGTAGCGTTTAGAGAGAATAGTTTACCGTAAAAAAATACCGTTTTCTCTAATCATGGGAACGGATGGAGAGAGAGAGAGAGAGAGAGAGAGAGAGAGAGAGAGAGAGAGAGAGAGAAAGTTTATAGTAGAAAATCAAAGCCATCAAAGTCGCAATAATCCCATCTATAGTCAGTTTATTTTCAGCTGACAAAGGTCCTTAACCCTCTCCAGCTCAGTTTATTGCCAAGTATAGTCAGACTGGAGTGTTATTTGAAAGAGAGAGAGAGAGAGAGAGAGGAAATAAAAATGTAGAGGCATCAAAAGCCCTAACTAAAACCCTATCATATCAAACCCCATAATCAAAACACAAATCATATTGAAACAGTGACCTTAAGACGCATTCCAAGCAAGTGTATAAACAAACCTGAAACCAAGACACAAACATTAAACTTACAGCCAAAAAATAAACCCTAAACCAGACGCTAAAACATACCATATACCCAAGTAACAAGAAAATAAAAACGAATCAGATTTAACTTGCGATTTTAGGACGCACTTCGAGGAAAAATAATCAAAATAAAAGCCCCAATCATACTGAAAAAAAAGTATAAAAATAAAACATGAAAAACAGAGGAAAAAATTTTACAATATATCCACGTATAGTTCTTTCATCTTAACTTGGCTCAGATATTCGTCAGTTTCAAATTTATTTCACGTAGCTCATGTTAGGGGTGGCGTGATACCGTGACTCCATGCCTAGCGCTTCTTCGTGACTAGCACTGCATTCCAGCACCACCCCGGCATTCAGGACGGGGAGGGGGCAAATCTGGGCCATGTAAAAGCGAAGTGGCGGGGGACAGGGGGACATGGAGGCGATTTTAGACAGATAGATAGATAAAAGCGAAAGGACTACAACAGGATCCACACTGCCATCAAATATAACCCGACAGTTTAAGACGCATTTCCAGTCCTATGAAAACTTAGGTGTGAGAGAGAGAGCCTGTGAGATCCGTAATTCCTGAACTGGACTGGGTGAAAAGTGCTGACTCCTTCCTGCCGCTGAGCACTTTACCACTTTACTGATGGTTAAAATTTTCTGGGTAGGAATAATAAAGAGGAGAGGGGGAGGTGTGTTGGGGAGGAGGGTGTTTGTGTGTGCGTGGGGTGGGGGACTGGGGGGTTTGTGTGTGTGTGTGTGTGGGGTGGGGGACTGGGGGGTTTGTGTGTGTGTGTGTGTGTGTGTGTGTGTGTGTGTGTGTGTGTGTGTGTGTGTGTGTGTGTGTGTGTGTGTGTGTGTGTCTTTGTGTGTTTGTGTGTATGGTGGGTTTTTGTGTGTGTGTGGGGTGTGTTAGGGGTGTTTGTGTGTGTGTGTGTGTGTGTGTGTGTGTGTGTGTGAGAGAGAGAGAGAGAGAGAGATTTCTCCTATATTTTTCTTCTACACATTTCCCCAAGTCGAATTATCTCAGTCTCTCCTTAAATGGGTTGCTAGGGAGAGAGATAAGAGATTAGAGAGGATGTGTGAGAGAGTGGTGAGGGAGGGAGGCAGAGAGAGAGAAGAAGAAGAAGAAATAAAACTAAAAGTATGATGATGATGATGATGATGGGTAGGAGGAGGAGGAGGAGGAGGAGGAGGAGGAGAAGGACGAGTAAGTTGGGGAAGGAGAGAGGTAGAGATGAAGAAGATGAGAAAAGGATGTAGAGAAGAAGAACATGAAAGTAGGAAATAGAGAAGAGGAAATATATGGAAAGAAAAATCAGGGGGAGGAAAGAGGTGTAGAAGAAGAGGAGCATAGAGAGAAGAGAGAGAGAGAGGAGCTGAGGGATGTTAGTAAAGAGGATGAGCATGGGAGAGAAGAGGGAGGAGGAAAAACACATGGAAAAATAAAGAAAAACATTCATTTATATTTTCCAACTGTTCTATGTCTATTTTTTCTAACCTTTCTCTTCTCCTCTTCCTTCTCCTCCCTCTCTTCCTCTTCTTCATTTTCTTATCCTCTGCTCTCTTCCTTTTTTCATTCCTTTCTCTCCTCGTTCTCTTTTTTCCCTTCCCTCTTTCCTCTCTTCCTTCACTGTTCCATTATATTCTTCCTCTTTATCCTCCCCTTCTTTTCCTTCTTTCCATCCTGTCTTCTTTCCTTCCTTCCCTACCTCTTCGTCCTTGTATTTTCCTTCCTTCGTTATATATTTCCCTCCTGATTTTCCATGCCTTTCCTTCCTTCCTTCCATTCTACCTTCCTTCCTTTCTACCTTCCTTCCTTCCTTTCTACCTTCCTTCCATTCTACCTTCCTTCCATTCTACCTTCCTTCCATCCATCCATCCATCCATACATCCATCCATCCTTTCTTCCTTCTTCCTATCTTGCTCCATTGCATCCTTCCTTACTTCTTTGCTTCCTTCCTTCCACCATTATATTATCCTCCAGTCCTTCCTTCTTTGCTTCCTCCTTACCTTCCTTTCCTTCTTCCTTCCTTCCTTCCTTCCTTCTTTTCTTCCTCCCTTCCTTCCTTTCTTTCTTCCTTCCTCTCTTCCTTCATTTCTATCTTCTTTTCTTCCTCCCTTCCTTCCATCCCTTTTTCCCTCCTTCCTTCCTTAGTTTATTCATTCATTCATTCAAATTCTTCACCTATTTCTCATTCCCTCTCCCTTCCTTCATTTCTACAGTTCCCCTCTTCCTCTTCCTCGTCCTCCTCCTCCTCTCTTTATGTAGGAAAAAGATGTAGTCATA
>NC_137055.1:34291786-34311786 GCF_032717465.1 Coenobita brevimanus
TCCCCTCCCCCTCACATTTCTCCCCACCTCCCCCTGCCTCCTGCGCCTCATCAGCAGCTAGGGAAACGCAGCGTCATCACATCACATGCCTACGACTCCCAATACCGTCTCTTTCCCCCCCACCCTTTAACTTGCAATATTACGACTCCTCGGCTAATATTCCCACTCCTCTTTATCACACACTACCCCCCCACCCACACCCCAGCTTTGTGCCGGGAGGGTCTGGAGTATTACCTGCAGGGTGGGGGGTTGTGTGGGGGAATGGGGGTTGTGTGTGGGGGAAGGGGGGTTTTGTGTGTGTGTGTGTGTGTGTGTGTGTGTGTGTGTGTGTGTGTGTGTGTGTGTGTGTGTGTGTGTGTGTGTGTGTGTGTGTGTGTGTGTGTGTGTGATCTATTTTCTCTTCTTTGCTTCTCTTGTGAAAAATAGCTCCCCTGTGTGTGTGTGTGTGTGTGTGTGTGTGTGTGTGTGTGTGTGTGTGTGTGTGTGTGTCCGCGTGCGTGCGTGAGACCGATTTTTATCCTCGACGGTACAATGAGTAAGGAAGTGAGTAAGGAAGCGAGTGGGGAAGCGAGTGGGGAAGCGAGTGGGGAAGTAAGTGGGGAAGTGAGTGGGGAAGCGAGTGGGGAAGCGAGTGGGGAAGTGAGTGGGGAAGTAAGTGGGGAAGTGAGTGGGGAAGCGAGTGGGGAAGCGAGTGGGGAAGTGAGTGGGGAAGTGAGTGGGAGGCGATCCGTTGCTACAGCCACAGTAATATTCTTAATGGCAGGATCTACTCCATATCTCCACTACTTAGATACAGACAGACCTAGTAGCCTTCTCAGCTTAGGAGGCTTGTTTTGCACTTCTTCGTGACTATTCTCCTTTTGCTCTAACGTGACCTAGAATTTCCATCTCTCTATCTTGACTGCTGGACTGTAACGGGAGATAAACACTAGATTACTATGCTAGTCACGAAGAAGTGCACCATTCTCCTTTTGGGGAATAGGGAGGGGATTGAGGGACGTTTGAATGACCGAATCAAGGATGTTTGTATAACTAGGGGACTCCACCAACCAGGTCATATTTGTGCCACCACGTGAAGGCTTCCCTCTCCACAACCACAACCATATGTAATCGTTCTAAGCATCCCTCGTTACTCCTCACATCTTCCTGTGCATCTCCGCCATCACCACCTTCATTTCCTCGAGTGGCTGCAGTTATATCATCATCATCACTAATATCATCATCATCATCATCATCATCATCATCATCATTATCATCATTGTCCATCTACTGCCGATCTCAACCTAGCCCCTTCAATTCAATCACATTTTTCACATATTATTTTTGCCATCTCCAAACAATTTTATTCAACTGAGGAGAGACATTTCGAACTGAAGGGGTTAGATACAGCCTTCATTAAACCCCTTCAATACCATAGACCCTTCCAAAGATGTATTAAATCGTCTGGAGCTGGCAAGAAATAAGTAAACCAATCCATTGTGAACCTAGTGAACTGCAGGCTGAAATAAACTCTCTTGCAGTCCACCACTCTCTTTTTAGGCAGTAGGGAGGAAGTTGGGGGACGTTTATATAACCAGGCAGCGGAACCAACCATTTATATCAGTGCCACCACACGAAGGCGTCCCTCTCCAGCCATCGTAGTGAATCGGTCCATTGTGCAAGGAAAAGTGTAGGTGTGTGTAGGTGTGTGTGTGTGTAAGGTGTGAGAGGGAGCCAGGCAGCCTCCCCTATCATTAAGCTTGCTAGGCGCTGCTCCAAACTGCCTGCGTGTAGATGCCAAGTGTCCATTTGCATGTTTGTGTATGAGAGCAGCAGGGGAGGGTCACTACACCACACTACACTACCCCACACTACACTACACTATACTACACTACCCCATACTACACTGAGCTATTCCACACTGAACTACATTACACTGAACTCCGCTAACCTGCAGTTCATCACATAACACTAAATTACACTACACTACACCAACCAACACTGCTGCACACTGCACTCCAACTATAGGCAGAGAAATACACCGAGCCTCTCTCTGCTTAGAACCATTAGCCAGCAGAAGAGCAGAAGACAGTGACAAGCAGAAGAGGTAAAATATTAGGTAGAGGGACATACCAAGCCTCTCTCAGCTTAGAAATATTAGCCAGCAGGAGAAGATGAAGTGTTGAGGTGTGTGGGAGAGGTAGATGTGAAGTAAGTGTGTGGGAGCAACTGTGACAGAAGTGAGAAACAGAATATTGCATTGCAGTATTCTCCTCTAGGTTACATCTTTTTAATATCAACAGAGTGTGTGTGTGTGTGTGTGTGTGTGTGTGTGTGTGTGTGTGTGTGTGTTTAGCCCAAAACATGAAAAACCAACATCACCAACCATTCAAACTCAGCCTTCATATGTAACAGTCAATACAAAGCAATTATAAACTATCCACAGGTATAATAATCAGAATAAATCGTAGAGGAAAAGGCATCACGAAATTTACGAAACCAACGAAAATTCAGTCCATATTATCCCTTTACTCGCCAAATCCGCCATTAAAAGTAGTCAGGATTATACGTTTTTAGCTGATGTAAAGGGTTCGCCAAATGTCAGGGGAGGTGGAGGAGGTGAAGACAGTTTGCAGAGACTGGAAAACATTCGGAAAAACTGAGTATGTGCGATTTTGGGGGGATTTTTTAGGATTTGTTATTGGAGGAAGGAGATTAATTGTTGTTGGTGTTATTATTATTATTATTATTATTATTATTATTATTATTGCTACTATTATTATTATTATTCTTGTAGTAGTAGTTGTTATTTGTATATACAATAGTCCTCAAATACCGCTCCATTATCATCATCATCTCCCTCACCATCACCACAACCATTACCCCCACCACCACCATCACCACCATTATCATCATCATCACCACCATCACTATTACCACCACCACCACTAACAGCAACAGCAACAACAGCAACAAGAGTCTCAGATCCTTCACGCACTTTGCAATTGGAGAGTAATCGAATCACCATGTCTTTATTTGGGTTCCTGGGGTCTCTCTCTCTCTCTCTCTCTCTCTCTCTCTCTCTCTCACACACACACACACACACACACACACACACACACACACACACACACACACACACACACACACACACACACACACACACACACACACACACACGCACAAACACGCACATATTCTTGATCTCTCTCTCCCAAACTTCTCCTCCCACGCTCTTTCTATTGTCTTATCCTCTCTCTCTCTCTCTCTCTCTCTCTCTCTCTCTCTCTCTCTCTCTCTCTCTCTCTCTCTCTCTCACTGCCTTAGATAATTAATTGTTGGGAAGTCTCTGAGTAAGGTGGAGATCCAGGCTTAGAGGGGAAGGAGTGAGAGAGAGAGAGAGAGAGAGAGAGAGAGGTACGGGAAAGGAGAAAGTTGGGAGATGAGAGAAAGAAAGAGGTGGGGAGAGAAGAGGGAGAGGAAGGAAGGGAGGGAGGGGAGAGAGAGAGAGAGAGAGAGAGAGAGAGAGAGAGAGAGATAAGTGGGAGAAGATGAGAAGCAGAGGGAGGGGAAAGGGAGAGAGGGAAATAAGAGGAAGAGAAAGGAAAATGAGAGGGAAAAGGGGAGAAGTAGAAGGGAGGAGGAGAGAGGAGAGGGATGGAAAGGAGAGTGGAGAGAGGGGAAGAGGAGGGCAAAAGGTACATCCACGCACACACACACACACACATACACACACACACACACACACACACACACACACACACACACACACACACACACACATTTATTGCATATCATCTGCTTGTGGGAGAGAACTAGTCTTTGCATCTCAACACCCTTATCGTGTAGATCTCTGTTATATTTACTGAAGGCCTGATGTATTTTCCTATCAATAACAGGTCTCTCAGGAAAGGGTTAACTGATGAGTGGGGGTCCATTGATAAGAAAGGGTTAGCAGTTGCCCTTAAATTAATCGGAGGCCTTGAGACGTTCCGGGGTGTGGAGTGGGTGGGATTAGAGGGCTTAGCTTGGCGGGCGAAGGAGGGTAGGGTACAGCAGTGACCAGCAGGCATTTTCCTTCGTCAGCGCCTCCTTCAGAACGTACGATAGGGGCTTCTGAGTGGTAGGGATTCAAAGCTGCAGGAGGCAAAGCTGAGGAAAATGTAAAGTGGAGTCGAAGTATTAGTGGCCACCAGGCATTTTCCTTCGTCAGTGCCTCCTTCAGAAAGTACGATAGAGCTACTGAAGGTGTGGTCCTGAGTAGGTGGACTTCTCAGCTACAGAGGGCCTTTGACGGGGCTTGTAAGGATGTAGGGAGGCGTAGAGGTGTTAGTTGAGAGCTGGACTTTCCCTTCGTCGGTGCCTCCCTCAGGAAATGCAGTAGGATGTGTAGAGGTGAAGATGAGTAGTAAGAGTCCCCAGATACGGAAGAAAAAGATGAGGGGGTTGTAAGAATTCATTGGTAGACCCACATATAGTTAACCCCTTTAGGACGATGATGTATCTTTCTTTAGTCTTCCTGTTCCAAGATTATTTTTTTTTTCTTCTTATTCTTCCCCCTGTTCCTCCTCCTCCTCGTCCTTCTCCTCCTCCCTTTCCTCTTCATCTACTTCTTCTCCTTCTTCTCCTCCTCCTCCTCCTCCTCCTCCTCCTCCTCCTCCTCCTGCACAGATTAGGATCTGCACAGATAACCCTGAGTTAACGGTCACTACTCTTACTTTCGACCTGTGATGGGCTGTGGATCACTGAGGGTCCCTGTTAGTCAAGTGACCACTATCGGGATTTTTTTAATGTACCAGGGGTCACTGCTTCAGGATGAAACTTGTGTACTTGTCCCACATGGGAGAGTTCCTTGTCTCAGTGGAGCGAACGGAGCTAGGGCCTGATTGACTGCTGCCTACCTTAAAAGCGCCAGGCAAGGCTGCCGCACCACCCCTAAACATCCACACTGTGCAGTGTGTAGCTTCCACGTTATCTCCACAGACTTCCCATTAACTCAATGTACCGGTTTATAATGTCATACCGTAACTATTATTTTATTTGTTTACTTTCTCTTTCAGGTTACTCTATCGGGTAGCTTATAGATAAAGTATTATAGAATGTGACTTTTCCTTTCCAGTGTTTCCTATAAAATTTCCATGTCAGTTTTTCCATGCTGCATGGTGGTTTTTCTCACTTTTTCTTGGAGGGTTTGGTGTTGGGGGAGCCTTCTTGCTTTACTATCCTTATCCTTCAGCATGTAGAGTTAGATCTTGTAGTCATAGTTTTCTCTAACAAGCAGCCTCGAAAGGACCATAAGGTCTGTTGCTGTTTGCTTTCCTGTGTAATCCTGTGTAATCCTCCTCCCTTTCCTCTTCATCTACTTTTTCTTCTTTTTCTTCTTCAGTTTCTTCTTCTCCTTCTCCTTCTTCTTCTTCTTGTCCTTTTTCTTTAAAATGTACATCGTGAAAACCAAAAAAACAGATAAAACACAGACACATAAAAACTAAAAAACACGCAGAAAAACAAATAAATAAAGAAGAGATCAGAAACCACCCACACACTGAAAAAAAAAAAAAAAAAAAAAAAAAAACGAGATTCTTAAAAACACAAGATTGGCAGGAAGAAAAACACAGAGCTAAAAATGCAGGTAAGAAAAACAGGAATAAAAAAACACCTGATCTTTTCCACCTGTGTTTTTTCAGCATCCAAACGAGTGATTTTATTTATGTTGCTATTTCCAAGCGATTTTATGCAGCGATTAGAGAGAGAGAGAGAGAGAGAGAGAGAGAGATAATGGGGCTGAGAAAGGGGAGAGGAAGAAACGAGAGAAGCATTAGGAGGGAGAGGGAGAAAGAGAGGAGGGGAAGGAAAGGGGAGAGAAGGAGAGAAGGAAAAGAGAGAGACAGAGAGAGTGTGCGAGGACCTAGAGAGAAAAGAAAGTGAGAAAGTGAGAAGGGGAAGCAAGGAGAGAGAGAGAGACAGAGAGAGAGAGAGGGATCAGCCAACAATTGGGTGGTGATCCTTGGTGTTAGTGTGGGTCTCCCTCACGTCACCCACCTCCACACTAATTGTACACCTCTCTCTCTCTCTCTCTCTCTCTCTCAACGTCCTCGCATCCCTCTCCTCTTATCCTATCCTTCTCTCCTCCATATGCTCTTTCCTTCGTCCTTAATGCTCTTGCCTTCGTTCCCTCTTGCTCCTTATATCATGCTCCCTCCCACCCTACCTCATTATCTCGCTACCCTCTTCCTCTCCCTTTTCTCTTCATCCTCCCTCCCTCTCTTACCTCACCCTTCCTTCATTCTACCTTTCTTCCTTATCTTTTTCTCTTCCTCCTTTCCTCCTCCTCCTTCTCCGTCTCCTTCAAACTGCATCTTAAACCTTATCCTTCCCTATCTCTCAACTCATTAGAATACAACACATAAGTAGTTACTGATAACCGTAATCCACTGGACCACCTGGTGTTAAAAGACAGCACATAATTAGCACCTGATACCCTTATCCTGCCCTTATCCTGCCCTTAACCTGCCCTTATCCTGCCCTTATCCTGCCCTTATCCTGCCCTTAACCTGCCCTTATCCTGCCCTTATCCTGCTCTTATCCTGCCCTTATCCTGCCCTTATCTCTCCCTTCCTTGTGCAAATGGCACGAGGCTTTATCGAGTTTCCCGTTCGTGATAAGACTGATATCAGCTATACCTATTTTACTCTAACTTGACCTAAAATTACCATCTCCCCATCTTGAATACCGAGTTTCAACAAGATTTTAACACTTGAATAGGATGCTAGTCATGAAGAAGTGCTATGGAAAGGATGTATAACCACAGGATGTATAACCAACTTTTCCCGTTCGTTACAAGATAGCATGTACGAGTAGCAGGTGACTGGTAGCTTATCCTGCCTTATCTAGCTGCTCATTACAGCGCTCACCACGTATACTTTTATCTCACTGGGTTTTCCTGTTCGTTAGTAGTAGTAGTAGTAGTAGTAGCAATAGTAGTAGTAGTAGTAGTAGTAGTAGCAGTAGTAGTAGCAGTAGTAGCAGTAATAGTAGTAGTAGTAGCAGTAGTAGTTGTAGTAGTAGTATTAGTAGCAGTAGTAGTAGCAGTAGTAGCAGTAATAGTAGTAGTAGTAGCAGTAGTAGTAGTAGTAGCAGTAGTAGTAGTAGTGAACTCATCCCACCCTATCTTTTAGCTTATTATCACTCAGGATGTAACCGACCCACAAGCAGCGTTATCTTACCGAATTATTTTCCCCCTCGTTAACTCTCTCATGATCGATTCTACTCTGGGATTTTATGCCTGCTAACGCCAGACGATTTTCTTCAGTTGAGTGAGTCATAGGAGCCTGAGAGTGAAGAAAGACATCCTGAAGCTTAAGGGGTTGAAAGCAAGCACGAAGCTATACTCTCTTCACTCTAACTTGGCCTGAAACTGCTATCTATCCATCTCGAATGCTGAGTTCTTGCTGCAGGAGAGGGACGCCTTCACGTGGTGGCACTGACGCCCGAAAGAAGGGTGGTGGACTGCAGAGAGAGGACAACTTCAGCCTGCAGTCCACTGGGTTCACGTTCATATGTGCCTGGGGTTGCTACTATTACTATTACTACTACTGACTGTAAATATGATGCTAGTCACGAAGAAGTGCCAGGGAAAGTATGTTGCATTGTCTTATTCTACCACTGAGCTACGTAAAATTAGTTACAAACGAACAAAAATCTGGGCCAAGTTTAGGTGAAAGAACTATAACAAAAAGTAGAACACACACACACACACACACACACACACACACACACACACACACACACACACACACACATTATCCTCCTCCCCTACTCCTTAATTCGCAATCTATTATTTTCTCTCCATTATACTCTTACTCTCTCTCCTCTCTCTCTATCTTGCATATTTCTCCTTCCCTCCTCCCTCCTCCCTCCTCCCATTCACATTCCTCTCTTTCCCCCTCTCTCCCCTTCTGAACCCCCCTCTCTCTCTCTCCCTCTGTCCCGCCTTATTCCACATAAATACATACACACACACACACACACACACACACACACACACACACACACACACACACACACACACACTGCCAATATACCATCCCTTTCTTACATATCTCCCATTTCTTCTCCCTGCCTCTCCCTCCTTTCTCCCTCCCCGTCCCTTCCTCCTCCCTCATTCCTTCCCTCTCCCTGTCAGCCACATATTTCCCCTCCTCTCTCCCTTTTCCCCTCCCCTTCCCCTTCCCCTTTCCACCTTCCCCCTCTCATTCTACTACATAATATCCCCTCCTCCTGTTCATACCCTCCTCCTCTCCCTCTCCTACATATTTACCCCCTCCCCTCCCCTCCCCTCCCCCTCTCCCTCTTATATATTTCCCCTCCCTCCCCTCCCCTTCCCTCCCCCTTTCCCCTCCCTCTCCCCCTCCCTCTCTCCCAGCACTTCAAAATAAACATCACTAAGATCCCGGCAAGTTGGTCTCCTCCATAAATTTGGTGTTAAGAAGCGATGACTCCCCGTGGTAATGGAGTTCCCGAGTCAGAGGCAGAGAGAGAGAGAGAGAGAGAGAGAGAAGGGGGGGTAATA
This sequence comes from Coenobita brevimanus, assembly GCF_032717465.1. Taxonomy (NCBI): domain Eukaryota; kingdom Metazoa; phylum Arthropoda; class Malacostraca; order Decapoda; family Coenobitidae; genus Coenobita; species Coenobita brevimanus. Next base: position 34,300,335 of record NC_137055.1, read on the forward strand.
AGAGGTGGGTTGGGGGAGATGTGGAAGTGAGTGGGGGGAAAAGACTGAGTGAGGTAGAGAGGGAGGTGTATGTGTGTGTGTGTGTGTTAGAGAGAGAGAGAGAGAGAGAGAGAGAGAGAGAGAGAGAGAGAGAGAGAGATGAGATAATATGATATAATGAGAGACGGTGATAAGCTGAGAAGGGAACTGTGCTGGAGAAGGAGAGAAAAAGGCAGGAGTGAGAATAACACAAAATGAGAGGAGAGAAGTGAGGAGGAGAGGAGAGGAGAGGTGAAGAGAAGGAAGAGATTGGAGAGGAGGGGGGAGAAAGAGGGGAGAGGGGAGAAGGAGGGAGAGAGGGGAGATGAGGTGAGGGAGGAAAATGGAAGAAAAGAAAATGGGAAGTGGGAAAAGCAGTTGAAGTGAAAGGAAAAAGTGTGTGTGTGTGTGTGTGTGTGTGTGTGTGTGTGTGTGTGTGTGTGTGTGTGTGTGAGAGAGAGAGAGAGAGAGAGAGAGAGAGAGAGTGGCTAAGTAAAGGAGAAGCAGAGAAAGTGTGTGTGTGTGTGTGTGTGTGTGTGTGTGTGTGTGAGGGGACGCGGAGGCAAGGGAAGAAGTGTTAAGGTAAGGAGAGAAGCAGAAAGTGTGAGGAGAGGAGGTAAAAGGAAAGCTAGAGAGAGAGAGAGAGAGAGGAACTTCAAAGGACGGGAGAAATGGAGGGAGGAATTGGAGGGGGGGGGGTGGAAGAGGGCTCTGAGAAAGTAAGCGAGAAAGAGTGAGGTAAAGGAGTGAGTGAGAAAGGGTGAGAGAGAGGAGTGAGTGAAAGAGTGAGCGACTAGGAGTGAAGAAGAGGAATGAGTGAGTGAGAAAGAGTGAGGGAAAGAGGAGTGAGAGTTAAAGAAAGGAGTGAGTGAGTGAAGAATTGAGAATGAAGAATGAGAGGGAGAGAGCGACAAGGTTAGAAACAGAGGAGTGGACGAGAGAGAGAGAGAGAGAGAGAGAGAGAGAGAGAGAGAGAGAGAGAGAGAGAGAGAGAGAGAGGTGTAGGGTCCCAGGGCTAGTCTACCGTAGTCCAGTACATTGAAGGGTAGACGGCCAACCTACTTCCCCTGGTGACATTAGGTGATCAAAAATCCTCCTCTCATCTCTTAGGATCGAACCCACCAGCGGCAGTTCCTCCGTCCGGGGCGCCCTAACCACAGTGCGTAAGGAGGAGTAAATACGTGACAAATATAATCATGAATTACCTATAGTCTGTTTGCTTCATCCTGGCAAAGATCCCTAACTTCCCCTACCTCATTTGATGGCCAGGTGTAGTCAGATTGAAAGGTTGATTTGGCTAGTAACCAAGGAGACTCATTCCTGCCTCAAAACCAGGATCGAACTTCACACAATCAGGACTTAATATTCAGACTCTGTGAGTGGCCCAGTTCCCTCAGGTGAAAAAAAACAGTTCTATGACATTCTATTGCTTCTTTGATAATGGTTGGAAAAGGACCAGAAAGAAGTGGAGACATGAGAAAGGGAAGGGAAAGAGAAATGAAAGAGAGAGAGAGAGAGAGAGAGAGAGAGAGAGAGAGATGGGGGGGATAGGCTCCTCATCTCTGTCTAAGCCGTGATGGGTGAGCGTTTGTACTTAGAGGTGGCAGGAGATATGAGAGAGAGAGAGAGAGAGAGAGAGAGAGAGAGACTGCATGCTAATAAAACACTTTGTAGTCAGTTTTTCCTTTATTTTGAGAGCATACAACACTGCCATATAAAGCAAACCCATTATGATTTTTATTTATTCATCTTTATTTTAGAGATACAAGGACGGCCAGATTGTAAAGTTACGGACAGAATTATATAGGGTTGTCCATACATTACGCATTTCAATTCTCGTGTGTTGCTGGCACGGCTCAATCAGCGTTACCAATGCCTATCCTCCGCCATACCTTACATCCCCATGGCGCTTTTCATGTTTTTTAGTGTCTCTCTCTCTCTCTCTCTCTCTCTCTCTCTCTCTCTCTCTCTCTCTCTCTCACCTAGTAATACATGACATCAGACTCTCTCAACAGACACACATACGCCCGCCGATTATCGCAACTATTATCATTCAGAGGTGCGTTCCATTCCGTTCCCAGAATAGCGCAGTCTTCCCCTCCACAGCAGTCGTTGGGCTGAAATAAATAAATAAATAAATAAGCAGATAAATAGATAGATAAAGAGAGGAACTAGATAAAGGAAAACAGTAAATATAAAAAAAACTTGGAGAACAGAAATCTTAGCCAATTAATAAAGAGGAAATAAAAGAGATAAAAAGGCATAGCATAGACATCTTACCCAGTAATTAAAGTAAAAAAAAAAATAAATAAAGCAAAGAAAGAGAAATTAAAAACGTGTGGAACAGAAATCTTAGTCAATAAAGTTAATAAGGTCAAGGTAACGGGAATTTGTGAATGAAGTTAATAAGGTCAAAGTAACGGGGATTTGTGAATAAAGTTAATAAGGTCAAAGTAACGGGGATTTGTGAATGAAGTTAATAAGGTCAAAGTAACGGGGATTTGTGAATAAAGTTAATAAGGTCAAAGTAACGGGGATTTGTGAATGAAGTTAATAAGGTCAAAGTAACGGGGATTTGTGAATAAAATGAAAAGAGGCCAGGTAACGGTTAATTTGTGAATAAAGTTAATAAGGTCAAAGTAACGGGGATTTGTGAATAAAGTTAATAAGGTCAAAGTAACAGGAATTTATAGATAAAGTTAATAAGGTCACGGTAACAGGGATTTGTGAATATCGTACCTGGTTCCACGTCCAGTCTTCGCGGTCCACCGGTTCGTCAGATTCCCAAAGCCACGTCCCTTCCTTCTTCCGGTCACTGGCACCCACCCAGAACCGCTGGCCCACACCTGTGCCGTGGGTAGGTTCAGTTTAAATTAGCTTACATTGGGTTAGGTTAGGTTAGATTAAGCCGCTCGCACCTGTTCAGAACCGCATGTCTGCACCTGTGTCGTGGGTAGAATTGGTTAGGCTTGGCTGGGTTGGCTTGAGTTTGGTTTGGCTTGATAGGGTTGGGTTGGGTTAGGTTTGGCTTGATAGGGTTGGGTTGGGTTAGGTTTGGCTTGATAGGGTTGGGTTGGGTTAGGTTTGGCTTGATAGGGTTGAGTCGGGTTGGGTTTGGCTTGATAGGGTTGAGTCGGGTTGGGTTTGGCTTGATAGGGTTGAGTCGGGTTGGGTTTGGCTTGATAGAGTTGGATTGGACTTTAATTTGTTTTTCCTTCCTTTGTTCATCATGTTAAAAAAAAAAAAAAGTTTCAAAACGATGGGCCATAATACCAAGATATGGATTTTTGGTCTATATTTAATTTGGTTGACCTTCCTCTCCTCAACGTCAGTCAAAAAAAAATATCTCAAGGTTGGAAAATATTGCCAGTGAGATAGACTACACCACAACCAACATTCTCGTGCCGGTCAGACTGGTGGACTCAGTTTAGGCCAAGTTAAGGTGAACAGAGTAGCCTACATCGAAAATTTTAGGTCAAGTGGACAAACACAGTCAATATTTAAGGCCAAGATAAAGAGAATAGTGTCAAAATTTTAGGCCAACTTAGAATAGACAGAGTATAGTGAAGAAAAGAATAGACTAGGTTAATGTGAAGGGGAATGATGGAATTTTTTTATGTCAGGTTAAAGTGAACAGATTATAGATGTTCGAATAATTAAAGTATAAGTGAAACAAGTTTAATAAGTGAAATGAAACCCTTACCATACTGATTCAGCAGCAGCATCTGAAGGCTCTTAAGGCCTGGTGGGGTGAACAGGTTGCCTCCTAGTTCGCGACAGGCTTCCCGAGCGCCTTCCCACGTACGCAAGTCCTGATCCTCCACGAAAAGACACTGGACACCCCACTGCCTGGACCCGGCTGTGTTGGGAGGCAGGGAGCTTAGGTTAGGGTGATGATGATGATGATGTTTGATGATGGTGATGATGTTGATGATGATGGTGGAGGTCGTGGGGATTATGATATTATTGATGATAATAATGATGATGGTGGTGAAGGTCATGGTGACTATGATGTTATTGATGACAATGATTTTCCATATTCTCGTCAGCTTCAGAGGGTCCGTAGCGCCTCTTCCTTTCCGATTTATTTTTGCGTATAATAAGTTGATTGCGCATAATAAGTTGATTTGGAGGCGATTTGGGCCACCCCTTACGGTATTGGGCCGTCTGGCAATATAGATAGATCTGTACGATATAATAGGGACAGAATTTACATGCAAGTGAAGAGTTATCTAATAGAATCAGAATAAACCACAAAAAAGGAGGTGTTTAAAAGTTTCCTAAGTTAATGGGATACGCGACGCAAACACGAGTCGTCCTGGCCAGAGAGCCTGACCTGGGCAAGCCTCGGTGTAAGAGACCACTGCGAGGACGGTCAGGGCCAAGACGAGGACGAAACGAGGACAGAGAGGCGTCATGGTTATCCACACGGGGTTCCTGGTTATCCACACGGGGTCCCTGGTTATCCACACGGGGTACCTGGTTATCCACACGGGGTCGCTGGTTATCCACACGGAGTACCTGGTTATCCACACGGGGTCCCTGGTTATCCACACGGGGTCCCTGGTTATCCACACGGGGTCGCTGGTTATCCACACGGAGTACCTGGTTATCCACACGGGGTCCCTGGTTATCCACACGGGGCTATGGGCAGCTGGGGGCAGAAAACATTACAATCAGCCAGTTTAACAAGTACAAACATAGCAGTACACAGCAGCAGTGTAGAGCAAGTTTAGCCCAGGGAGAAGCATTCCTAAAACAAAGGCTATATCAATCCCACGTACCCTCTATTTAGTACTCAAGGTTCATGGCCCAGTTCCCTCAAATGAAAACACACTATACTCACTGTGCTGTTGTAAAGCGTCCTGTCGGTGGGAGAGTGAGTGAGTGAGTGAGGTGAAAGATAAGTCCTTCTGCACAACTCCTTCCCCCCCTACCATGTTGGCCCCCTCACTGTTTTCTCCCCTCCTCCATGTTGGTCGCTCCCTGTTTTCCTCCTCCCCCCACATCCCCATGTTGCCCCCTCCCTGTTCCCTTTCGTCCCTATCCTCCTCTTTTCCATTTCCCCTGCCATCCCCTCCCCTACCATCCCCTTCCCTGAAATCTCCTCCCCTGCTATCCCCTCCCCTGTCATCCCCTCCCATACCATCCCCTTCCCTGCCATCCCGTCCCCTTCCATCCCCTCCCCTTCCACCCCCTCCCCTGCCATCCCGTCCCCTGCATCCCCTCCCCTGCCGTACTCCCTGATTTTCCCCCTGTTGAATTCCACTACCCTAAAATTACATAAACACTAGAATACAATGCTAGTCACGAAAAAGTGCTGTGTAAGGAATGTAGAGCCGTCGTACTGTCTTTTTCTGCCAATGAACCATGTGAAATAAGATTAAAAAGAGAGGAAAAATTGGGCCAAGTTAAGATGAAAAGCGTACAGCAAAAAAAGAAAAAAGTAAATAAATAAAAAACAGAGAGAGAGAGAGAGAGAGAGAGAGACAGACAGACAGACAGACAGACAGACTGAGAGAGAAAATAGTGCTCTGAGCAGGTGTGCCATTGTCTTAATCTTGTGTGACAGGATGCCTTGGTGAGAGAGAGAGAGAGAGAGAGAGAGAGAGAGAGCACAGTAATCTCTGGGGTGACAGGATGCAACTGATAGTCACAGAGGAGAAAGAAGAAAAAGAGTTGCACAGTATCATGGAGTTTACACAGAGCACACAGACATTGCAGTAATTTCTACGTCTCTCTCTCTCTCTCTCTCTCTCTCTCTCTCTCTCTCAAATTCTACAGTTCAGGAGTAGAGGTAGACATTCCTGCACTCTATTCATCCATTAATTTATTTATTTATACATTTTCTTGGTTTATAATAATGTTTCGTGATGCAAAGGAATTTTTTTTATGCAGAGTCAAACAAGCACCAGTTTTCCTAGTTCCGTCTGAAGAAATTTTGCACCCGACGAAAATCAGTGAAAACGCCGTCTCTACCAATGGGTGTTTCAGATGGTTTCGATTTTTCCGCTATGTATTCGGTCAGCCTTCGTTCAACGGAACTGGACAGGCTTTGTAACTCGAATGTTATGTCGTGTTAACTAGCGATCTGATGAATCTTGTATCTTTCTACCTATTCAATTTTGTATCTGTCTTTCTAAATGCTACCCAGTTATCTATCTATCTAATTATCCATGTATCTAACTATCTATCCAGTTTTCTATCTGTCCCTATTATCTGTCTGTCTGTCTATCCAATTTCCTATCTATTTATCTATCTATATGATGTACGTCACTTGAATAAAGAAGTCACAGAGGGGAGTGGATTTGGTTTTGTTTACGCTAAAAATCAGTTTTCTTTGATGTCTTTCCGTGCTCTAATCCAATGTTTTGATAGGGGTAACTGATCTATAATACATGACCCTCATCTACGTACACACACATACACATATACTGTCTATATATATATATATGCATATAAAACACACACACACACACACACACACACACACACACACACACACACACACACACACACCAGGGCATTATGGGGAAAGGAAGCTACGTTAAAGGTTGAGAACGTCCCCAGTTCATCAAGATTTGTAAAGTAGGTGCCCAAAGCAGAAACAGTAAGCCAGGGGGTCTAGAGCGGACAATAATGGGATCCAAAACTTAGGAAAACAGTCACTGGGCTCCGAACTGAGATATTTAGAAGTGAGTGGTTGGGGGAGCTGCGGAGGGGAAGTGGGAGAGACTAGCTGAAGAAAAATACTACTGTATTCTGTTTTTACTCTAACTTGGTCAAAAATTGCCATCTCCACCTTGAGTGCTGAGCTGTAGCCGCACATTAACACTAGATTATAATGCTAGTCGCGAAGAAGTGCAGTGGGAAGGATGTAGAGCCATAGTGTCGTCTTTTTCTATCGCTGGGGAACATGAAATAAACTGCCAAAGGATGAAAAACTGATCCAAGTTAGAATAAATGCAGTCTAGTGAAATCGACCCATACAAACCCACTGCACACAAACCCACCCCATACGAACCCACCCCATACAAACCCACCCCACACAAACCCACCCCACACAAACCCACCCCCATACAAACCCAACCCATACAAACCCAACCCATACAAACCCAACCCATACAAACCCAACCCATACAAACCCACCCCACACAAACCCACCCCATACAAACCTACCCCATACAATCCAGCCCCATACAATCCAGCCCCATACAAACCAGCCCCATACAAACCCACCCTATACAAACCCAACCCATACAAACCCAACCCATACAAACCCAACCCACACAAACCCACCCTATATAAACCCACCCTATATAAACCCACCCCATACAAACCCAACCCATACAAACCCAACCCATACAAACCCAACCCACACACACCCAACCCACACAAACCCAACCCACACAAACCCACCCTATATAAACCCACCCCATACAAACCCAACCCATACAAACCCAACCCATACAAACCCAACCCATACAAAACCCACCCTATACAAACCCACCCTATACAAACCAGCCCCATACAAACCCACCCCATACAAACTCACCCCATACAAACCCACCCCATACAAACCCACCCCATACAAACCCACCCCATACAAAATCTCCTCATTCAAACCCACCCCATACAAACTCACCCCATACAAGCCAGCCCCATACAATCCAGCCCCATTCAAACCAGCCCCATACAAACTAATCCCATACAAACCCTCCCCATACAAACCCACCTCATACAAACCCATCCCATACAAACCCACTCCATACAAGCCAGCCCCATACAATCCAGCACCATTCAAACCCACCCCATACAAACCCACCCCATACAAGCCAGACCCATACAATCCAGACCCATTCAAACCAGTCCCATACAAACTAGTCCCATACAAACCCCCCCATACAAACCCTCCCCATACAAACCCGTCCCATACTAACCGGCCCCATACAAACCCCCCATACAAACTCTCCTATCAGTAACTTGGCGACACTATAAATAACAATAAGTACAATAATGAGAAAGCAAATATAAAATAAAATGAAGAATAAAGAACAAGGCCAAACACAGTTTTACATATATATATATATATATATATATATATATATATATATATATATATATATATTGCACAGGAGTCATTCTGAGTTAGTACAGTTCCCTCTCCCACGGCAGAGTAGAACACGTATAGACATCAACGAAAACTGATCTAGAGACATAAACTGAAGCAGATCCAGCACTCTCTACCCCCTTAAAAATTCACTTTCTTCGGCCCTCAATGATTTTTTGTAAAATGAGATTACATACTTCATTTGTTTATTCTTACCCTGGTCAGAATGTGATTGGAATTGTTAAAATATCACATCACACACTGTTTTTTACTGTAATTTAGTGTTGCGGTCATAATATTTACTTATTTGGTTTACTTGGTATTGTTCAGAAGCTAATGCTTCACTGTCATGGTGGTCCACTGCTGCCTCCGGTCCTGGTATCATTGTTCCTGAGGTCCGCCTTGTCCAGTATGGTGCTGGAGGCTGCCCGGCAGCCGGCTGCGCAGCCTCGTACTGGAGGTTCATCTGGCACCGGCCTGAAGAACTTGTCCAGTCCTAGCGGTGATCCTGTCCACTGGGCAGCCTGAGATTCCTTTCACTTCTTCTGGAACTGCGTTAAGATTCTTGTTCCATGATGGCCTAGACTGGATGCCAACAAGGCCCTGATTCTTTCTGGATCTCATGTTTGGAGGGTTCTTCTTCCGTACTCGCGTCCTGCCCGTTCCCTTTGCAGAGCTGCAGTGCCGAGGGTATGGAATCCGCCGTCAGGTTCTCCAGGATCATCCACATGTAGATGACTCGGTAGGCTACATGTCCCTTCTTTTCTGGGATTAGTGATCCAGTTCCTTGGGCTGGTCCCAGTAGCTGAGATCGGGCATCCCTTTGATCTGTTTAACGAACGTCCTTTGTACTGCTTCTAGGCTCTGGATGTTCCTTTCTTGTACGGTGGCCACAGCTGACCACAGTTGTCCAGTGAATTACGTTAAACAGTGGCACAGTGGATATTGACTTTCAAAAATCAATTATGCGATCTTTTGCGCTCAACAAGCTTTTCTTAAAGTGATGTAATAGTTACTTAACTGTTCGCCTAAAAATAGACTGAGATTTTATAATTATATACTGTCCGCAGGTATACGTGAGTCCGATCGCTCGACACAATGATGGTCTCAGTTTCCCTTGGGTATGGTTATTCTCATCTGTCCAGTACGCCATCGTTATCGTCATCGTCACCATCACTACCATCATTATCATCATCGTCGTCGTCGTCGTCATAATCATTCCATTCCTGCTTCCCATATAATGCAATCAGAGACAAAAGTTCGCCTACTGTGCCACTGTGTCTACTCATGTTCTTCCTTTTTCTCTCTGGTGCAGCATATAAAAGTAAATCATCTACAGAGAAACATACCATGCCTCGCTCAACTAAAGAATATTAGCCAGGAGAGGAAAGTGAGAGCAGGAGTGATTTATTAAGCAGATAAACATACCAAGTCTCTCTCTGCTTAGGACTATAAGCCAGCAGAGGAAATTAAGAAGCAGAAGAGGTGAAATATTAAGCAGAGGAACATAGCAAGCATCTCTTAGCTTAGGAAGGAATATTAGCCAGCCAAGGAAAGTGACAAGTACAAGAAGTGAAATATTAAGCGAATTTTTGCCTCCGACTGTAAACGTACTGAACAGAAACAATCTCAAAAGTTTCATCTCCCTCCCACAAAGCATCATGCAGGTTTTGCGCATACCAAATTGAGCAAAAATCTTAAGTTTTATTTCCTCACCAATTTGTCTTACGCAAAATCAATACTCCCAAACTCTCGCCCAAAACATGCAGCGTGTGGACGTAAAATCTGATGGGGCAAGGGAGGAAAAAGTCGAAAAAATTAGACTTGAAAGGGACGGTAACTTCCTCACCATTTTTTTTAGAGGGGAGGAGAAGGTGAGTGGCAAGTTTAGCCGTGAAGACAAGGCGTTATCCTAAGTTTCCCCTTGAAGAAAATCGTCTGGTGGTGAAGAGAATTAATTAGCTCAACTGTACACATTTCTACACTAAGATGAATAAAATCGTATGGTGATGAGGAGCCATTGGTCGTAGCTATACACTATTCTACACTATTCTAGCTTTACCCCAGATGAAAAAAATCGTCTGCTTGTTAAAAATGAAACTAATGAGACGACGAGTGTATGAAACTGATTGAACGAGGGCGTGAGGAAGTGTGCGAGATAGATGATTTAGTGAATGATACAACGAAGTGACTTAATGACGTGGTATGTGAATGAGACTGAGTGAATGCAATGACAGAGTGAAAGAAAATGAATAACTGAATGAATGAGTGCCTGGGAGACGGAATAAAGACGACCCTCCATCCATCCTCATACAGAATCCCAGTCTCCCAGTCTCCTAGTCCCCCAGTCACCTAGTCCCCAGTCCCCAACCCCCAGTCCAGTCCACAAAACCAAACAATCAATGCCTCACAATCCCAGCTGGACGAACGTTCCAAGAATTCTAAATAGAAACTGGTGATATGAAAACGTTAAAATAGATATAATAATCTGTAAAAATAGACCTCAAGCACTATTAACTCCCACAAGGTCAGGGTAACTCTAGATTTCACCCAATTGTTTTACTCCATCTAATGACAGGCGATCTAATTTAACTAAGATTGAGTTACAGAAGTCTGAGAGTGTTAAGAAGCCTACCATTTACCCCCACATGCTTAGGATAACTCTAGTGCTTTTATATCTCCAGCAAGAGCATGAAAATCTAGGCCAGGTAAAGGTAAAAGAACTATAGAAAGAGGGCGTCAAGGAAGTGTGTAATATATCTAACCCCTCCAGTCCCAAAAGTCTCCCCTGGCCTTATTAAAATCGTCTGAAGGTAGCAGAACAATCAGCTATTTCTAAGTCCAAGTTTTCCCCTAGAACACGACCCGCAACAATCTAATTCAGGTCCAGGTCCCTAATTATGCAGCCAAGTCGGAGTTCATACCTAATTTCCTTTATAAACATGTCTTCGTGGCAGGTAACAATTGTCAGAATGTTTTTGTTTTTTCTTACTAAAATATTCACCTTGATTTGTTTGTGACTTTTTTAAACAGCTGTGTGAGTTAAAAAGAAAAAAAATCGTCTTATCCATGACTTACAGCTCAAGAAATTTTGGTTTTTAATTGCCTAGGAGTTCGTATGAGTGAAATAAAATAAAAATAATCTTCCACACACCTCACAACTCAAAAAATTTTAATTGAGAGGTATTTAGCATGAGTATGAGAGAAATTAAAAAAAAAAAATACAAGCAATTTCATACACAAAGAGCTCACGAAATTTTGGCTGAGAAGAAATCAGTATTTGTTTGGGCGAAGACAAAAATATACACAAAGAATCTTATGCAC
>NC_137055.1:34316786-34319286 GCF_032717465.1 Coenobita brevimanus
GAGCTCCTTAACCCTCTCAATCCGGCGCTGGAGAGGGACGCCTTCACGTGGTGGCACTTATAAAATTGGGTGATTGAACTGCCTGGATGTACAAACGTCCCTTAACTACTTCCCTATCCCCCGAAAAGAGGATGGTGGACTGCAGGAGAACAGCAACTCCAGCCTGCAGTCCACCGGGTCCACATTAACACAATCATCAATCCACTGGCCTTATTATTATTATTTTTTCTGCTCTCTGGTATTTTTATTCAACTTAAAAATTATTATTAGTAAAGGATTTAATTAGCCCTTCTTGCTCGAGGATGTATTTCGTAAGTTGAAAGATAAATCGCCAAGGAATGAGTGTCACGTAATTCTTCTCCCTTTTCTCCTCTTCTCATCTATCTCTTTCCTCCTTCCTAACACCCACTCCCTACTCTTGTCATTCATGATTTTTCCCTTCCTTCTCTCCTCCCTATCATTCTTCTCCCTTCTCCCTCCCTCTTCTTTCCTCCCTTCTAGACAACACCTCCCTCCCTTCCTCCCTTCTTTCTCCTCCCTGTCATTCTTCTCCCTTCTCCCTCTTCTCACTTCCTCTCCTCTATAGATCACCTCCCTCCCTTCCTTCTCCTCTCCCTCTCAGTCACCCTCCCTATCAGTCATTATCTTCTCGTTATCTATAATAAATTCCTCCCTCCTCTCTTCCCTATCATTTTCCTATATGCCTCTCCTATCTTCATCTCCCTATCACATATTAGCTTTATATTTCAGTCTCTCTTTCATTTATTCTCTGTTTACATTTATCATCTATTCTTTTATCTCCTGTAATTTCTCCTCTCTCTCTCTCTCTCTCTCTCTCCCCCTCCCATCATTCCTATCACTCACTCTCTACTTGGTCACTTACTCATCCTTCCTTCCTTCGTTCCTTCCCTATTCTTATCCTCCCTCCTCTCCCTCTTCCTCCTCCCTCATATCCTATCATCAATTCCCCCTTTAAATCTATAATTCAACCTTCCTTCTCCCTTTCCTATAATTTTCTCCTCCCTTGTTCCCTCCCTTCCTCATCTCCCTCTCTTTTTTATCTTTCTCTTTTAACAGCCTCCCATCTAACCATCCAATCACCCAATCTTCTCTAACAACCTATAATATCACTCACTCTCTTCCCAAAACCTATCATCAAGGCCTTGATGTTCGTGAGGCATGAATTATAGCGACTTATTCTACGACAGCGTGACATTCTCTCCACGAACAGACAGCCGAGGTTCGTGACGGGAGAATTTGTCATTATTACAGGGAGAAGAGAAAGTTTTGGTGAGTGGGAGGGTGAAGTCTGTCCCTCTCTCTCTCTCTCTCTCTCTCTCTCTCTCTCTCTCTCTCTCTCTCTCTCTCTCAATCTTGTTTCATGTGTAACAGACAATACTGCCGTGCAGTAGAGTGATGGACTGAGTGAAAAAATGTATAAAAGTGAAGTGAAAGAAAGAAGAGGGAGGATGTATGAGAATGTATGAAAATGTACAAAGGGTTGATGGAGAGAGTGAAAGAATGAATGAGAGTGGAGTGACTGAAAGATAAAGAATGTATGGGAGTGGCATGATTGGAAAGAGGGTAAAAGTATGACAGTGTATGAAGGGGTGATGGAGGGAGTGAAAGAATGTATGAGGTGAGGTAAATGGAAGAAGAGGGAGGATGTATGAGGATGTATGAAAATGTATGGGGTGGGGTGATTGGATGAAAGGGGGGGGGGAATGTATGGCTCTTCTTAGTGAATATTCAAAGTATCTGCAGGGAAAGTTGTTGAGAGAGAGAGAGAGAGAGAGAGAGAGAGAGAGAGAGAGAGAGAGAGAGAGGTAACCCCACAGCATCACTATCTCACAATATTTCAATCAACACCCATCATCACACACTCCCATCCGTGTCTTATCACCTGCCCGGAGGCGCCTTAACGAACCTCACTCCCTAGGGTCATGCCGGGTCAGGTCAGGCCCCCAGAGGTCAATCAGGCACGGGTCAAGGCTGATAGGAGGCTCATTGGGCACGAAGGACCATGATTCGAATCCTGCTGAATCGAGTAAATATTATGTCTGAGAATTGAAAGCCTTTGGTCTAGCTAACACCTGTTTGATTTAATTAAGGAAGGACCGAGTTTTATTATTATTATTATTATTATTATTATTATTATTATCATTAGTAGTAGTAGTAGTAGTAGTAGTAATAGTAGATCGTTTTTATTATTTTCCTTTTAGTGGGACTGAACTTGTGTAGCAGCAGGGAGAGGGAAGGGAAAAGGGGAGGGGAACAGGGAGAGGCTGAGGGGGAAGGAGAGGGGGTGAGGGGGAGAAAGGGTGTGAGGGAAGGGGAGAGTGTGAGCAAGGAACAGGAAGGGAGAGAGGGCGGTGTGTGTGTGTGTGTGTGTGTGTGTGTGTGTGTGTGTGTGTGTGTGTGTGTGTGTGTGTGTGTGTGTGTGTGCCAGCCTTGCAATACTGCTGCTCCAAAAAAGGGAGAAGTACACACACACACACAC
>NC_137055.1:34321786-34329286 GCF_032717465.1 Coenobita brevimanus
GCAGGGATGTCTGCAGGTATGGATATGTGTAGGTGTGGATGTGGGGGATGAGGGAAGCAGGGGTGTGGGATGAGGGGGTATGAGGGGAGAGAAACAGGGGTGTGGGAGAGGGGGTAGGAGAGGGTAACAGGTATGTGAGGTAGGCAATCCATCCTGCTCAGGTAAGGAAGAGGAGCAGATATCATCCACAGGTGTGGCGAAGGAGGGAGGAGGAGGACAGGTGTGGATGTGCGTAGAGAGAGAGAGACAGAGACAGAGAGAGAAACAGAGAGAGAGAGAGCGAGAGACGGGGAGTGTAGAAGCAAAGGGAGAGCAGGTGTGTGAGGTAAGGCAATCCATCCTGCTCAGGTAAGGAGGAGGAGCAAGTGTCTTCTGCAGGTGTGGAGAAGATAAGGGAAGAAGAGGTATGAATGTGCGTGGGTGTGGGGAGGGAGGAGGTGGTGAAGCCAGGAGTAGGAGAGGGGGCAGGGAGTGGAAAAGAGAGTGAGGGAGGAGGGGAGAGGGATGGGGGAAAAAGAAAGGAAAGAGGGAAGAGAGGTGGGGTGGGGGACATCAGGTGTGTGAGGTTGAACTATCCTTCCTGCACAGACAAAGGAATGGGTCAGGTGTGTACGTCTTCACGTATGGATGTCTGGAGGTGTGGAGGAGGGAGGAAGAAGGGTGTAGCAGGTATGGGGGGAGGGAGGGAGGCGAGGGGGCAGTGTGAGGGAGAGGGGAGAGGGGTAGGGGGGCAGCAGGTGTGTGAGGTAGGGCTATCCATCCTTCTCTGACGTGCCAATATCGCCGTCCACCCCTGGGACCACCGCCTTCACCAGTTTTCTTTCTTATCGTTTTTTTTTTTTTTTTTCCGGCAACGAGTGTCCGGCGCCCAGTGATAAAAAGAAAACGAGGGTGTGAGGGAAGGGATATCTATTTCAAATGCCCAGGGAGTTTTCAAGAATATTTCCCCCGCCTGGCATAACCACAGGGGAGTGTTTTGTTTTGTTTTTTTCCACGCGTTTCTCTTGTTCTTCGACCCCAGGCTTATCTGAACGTGAACTTGGTGGACTGCAGACTGAAACTGAAGGGAGTAGGATAAGGAGGAAGGGGTAGGGTGAAGAGGAAGAGGGGTCGGATGAGGAGGAAGGAGTAGGATGAGGAGGAAGGGGTAGGATGAGGAGCAAGGGGTAGGGTGAAGAGGAATCGGGTAGGATAAGAATTGATGGATTGCGGACTGACTCTGACCTCCTCCTGCAGTCCACCATCCTCCTTTTGGGGGGGGATAGGAAGGGAGTTGAGGGACGTTCGTATAACCAAGCAGCAGATCCGTGTGGTTAAACCTGTGCCACCACGTGAAGGCGCCCCTCTCCAGCACTGCACCTGTCGTAAATTATTCAGATGCTACCTGAATTAAAAGCATGAACCCAATCAGCCCGAGGACGTCATTTTTAGTTACTGCTGTCTGGTGTGTGTGTGTGTGTGTGTGTGTGTGTGTGTGTGTACAGAATTAGTGGTGTGTTTGTGACGGCAGAATTACTTGTGTGGGGGGCTGTAGAATTAGTTGTGTGTGTGTGTGTGTGTGTGTGTGTGTGTGTGTGTGTGTGTGTGTGTGTGTGTGTGTGTGTGTGTGTGTGTGTGTGTTGTCAGAGTCCGTGGAACTTCCTAACTTTAAATTAAGCAAACTGTGTACAGGACCAACTCATCTCTGTACCTTATGTCCTTTGATCTCGGGTCGTGGTCAAGGTGGTATAGGAAACTTCTTAGCACATCTTCCTAAGCGAATCATTCTGCACAGTACACCTTAACATTGTCTTTATGCTATTCATATTGCTTTGATATCCCCTTTGTATTTTTTTATGAGGCGGGCTTAACATTACATACCTCAGCTTGGTGTGGTCCTACTGAGTGAGAGGGAGAGGGAACACAACCTACCACTACTTCTGCTTAAATGAAACTACCACTACTTCTGCTTAAAGGACCCAGGTGTGCCTCTCTCCTGCTTCTGCTTTTACACCCCTCATCGCAGTTCAAGCAGGTAAAATTACAAACAGGAGAAGAATATAAATCGTTCCCCACATTGATTTTTGAAGTGGGTAACAAGCAGAAACAACCACTTTTGTATCTAAACAAGGAAGTAGTGTATTTAGCATTCTGTATCTGATATATCACTAAATCTAGCAAGAACCTGAAGCTTTTGTAGACTTTATCCCCATATGGGCCTGAGATTTGCACCTATTAGTTTTTATGGATTTTTTTTTTTTTTTCAGTTTTAATTCCTTCAATCCAGTGAGGCCTCTTTAGTTATTCTTACTATTTCCAGACAGTTTTATTCATCTCCGTGATCTCTGTTAGTAAAGGAGGTTAATAAGGACCATATCTAAGTACTATCATTCGAAAATTTCTCTTAAATTTTATATCAATAACAACAATAATAAAAAGCAAACTACACACTCAGACGGAAGGGGTAAATGTATAGCGACTGACCTTCACTTACCTGCCGTTTACGCCTCTACCTGCCCAATTAGCCAGGCCAGGTAAACTAGACAGCAGTTTACCTGTCTATAAAGCTAGGGTAGCGAGTACCTGGATCAGTCAAGCTTAACAGGTGGTAGGCTGTGTTCCTCCCCCCCCCTCTCTCTCTCTCTCTCTCTCTCTCTCTCTCAGCAGTACCATCCCACGCTTAGGTACGTAACATTAATTAAAGCCAAACTACTCTATTCAGACCAAGGACGTCCTTTTCGTTTTGTTCATGAGAGAGAAAGAGAGAGAAACAGCCTCCATTAACCCCTTCACACCCAGATTTTCCTCTCCCCTAAGCTGAATAAAATCGTCTGATAGCAGGAGGAATAAAAAAATAAAAACAGGGAGGAGGGAACGTCACCTGGATTTAAAACGCTGAGTCATAATAATATATAGAGTGGAGGAAAGCGGAGGGGGGGGGAGAGGAAAGAGACATTGAAGGAGGGAGGGAAGGAGAGGGGAGGGGGTGGAGAGGGGAGGGGGTGGAGAGATGCTGAAGGAGGGGAGGGACAAGATGGTGGGGGTGAAGGCAAGACAACGCCGCCATGACAGGCTTTTAGATTCCCGGTAACAAAATATCACAGGGGCCACCTCATCCTACCCCCCCCCACACACACACAGACTTCCCCCACTCTCCTCCATCCCCCCTCCCTATCCCTTCCATCCCTCCTCCCTCCCTCCCTCTCACTAGCCCTTCTTTCCCCTCCATCCTTCAATCCCTGTTTTTACCTCACAAAATACAGTAGTTATAGTACACTAGTTATTACCAAACCTACAACAAACAACCCAGTAAACACCACTGGGTCTTTTGCTGTTTGCCTTCCTTTGTACTCATTTGTACTCCTCGTGCCTTCTTTCCTCTCACTCTGCTCTGCTTTCCTCCAGCCCCCTCTCTTCTGCCTTCTTCCATTTCCCTCTCCCTCTGCCTCCCTCCCTTCCCTCTCCCTTATCTTTCCTTCCCCTTACGTGTACTGGGTTACGGGAAACAAACACTATCTTCGAGTCTGACCGGTCTTAGATTCGAACCCAGAAAAGGGATTCGATCATAAGTTGGGTGAATCAGGTCCCAAGATGGCACCTCACTCAGCGTACCTTGAAGCAGTCTCACATAGCAGTAATTAAGTTTCCTGGATGTATTCATATAGTTCCCCCTTAACCTGGCCTTCGGTAAATGTTGTGTTGATACTGAGATGATGCCATAACAAAACAGTAAGTCATAAGATGCCATAAGACGAAGAGTAATTCAAAAGATCCCCTAATGGAAAAAAATGCATAAGGCAAACACTAGCTGGATGCTGTAAGAAAACACTCAAATATAAGGAAAAACTAACTCTTAAGAGGAAATAAAACAAAATTTGACTCACCAAATCCCATATTTACTCATGTAATAAAACAGTGACTTATAAGATGCCATGAGAGAAATAGTGACTCATAAGGTGGGATAAAAGTGCCTCATAAGATGTCTTAAGAACAGGAAAGTGACATAGCTAAAATAGGGTAAGAAAAAAATATGAAAAAGAGGAATAGACATAAAAATACACTTAAGCTAAACACTACTATGATGCCATGAAAACAGTGACTCGCAATTCGCCATCAGAACATGAACTTCACTTCTACGACGGAAACTAACTTCATGAAAAGTAAGTACAAAGTCTGAGTCAGTTCCTACAGACTGAACGAATATGGTTTTTCCCAGTCACTTACTCTTAATTAATTCATACCTGACAATCAAAAAAAGGTATCAGTAGGTAAATTTACAGGTGGTTGGCATAATTAAGCAAAAATGTTAAAATTTACGAAAGTGTCAACACTTTAGTTCAGTCTGCAGGAGTGTGGAAATTAATGTTTTTTTTATTTTATTTTCAAGTAATGTTTTGGTGTTTTCCTCCATCATGTAGTATCATTAGAGTGCTCAGTAATTTAAACCAGGTCTTGTGGGTAACTATAATAAATCGTTGCTCTTTTTATTACTGATTATTTATTTTTGTGGACTTGATATCGATTCGTAAAGTAAGATTACCCTTTTTATTGTTTCACTTTCGTTATTATGGCAGTTATTAGCTTTTATGAGGCTGGTTTGCTTGTGTTTATTTTTATTCGTGTCTACGTGGCTGATTTATTCTCGTCTGTGAGGTAGATTTACTGTCATTTATCGGTATGCTCACGGCTGTCGGCTTACCTGTGTCTGTCGGTTTATTCGTGTCTAAATGGCCAGGTAATTCTCGTCAGCGAAGCAGGTTTACACACGCGGCGACGACCCTTTTGCCAGGTAAAGATAACTAAAGCGGGCAATTAAGGCGAATGTTGTGCCTCTGTCGATCAAAACACTGGTGATACTTAAGCTGGAGGATCCGGTGCCCTCTACCTTACTCGGTTCTGGCGGGTCCGTACTGGGAAGGATTCGGCTGGTGAGAGGGGACCATGTACGCACAGCCATGAGCAAAAGTCCGCTGACAGTCCTCTTCCAGCATTGTGTCTTACCTTCCATACTTATCATTCCCCCCAGACGACAGAGAATATCATTATTTCTCATACTGTTTTATTTTGTGCTTCAAATTGCTATTAATTATACAAATAGTTCATACCCTGACCGATTATTTCTCATTTCTCCTTTTTAGACAGGCAGCATCCTTCCTTCTCACACTCCTTTGTCTCTTTTGTTGTGCTTCATATTCTATCTATCTAACGCCTGAAGTAGATAGCCAGACACATCAATCATAGACATACGAATTACAGAGACACAAACTTCGAAAAAGCTTAGACACAAACAGACAAATGGAACCCAATGCCCCGCCTTCCCCTCACACCTGAGAAGAAGAGGGTGAAAAGAAGGTTCGATAATTAGATGTCAGTGTGATGGGCAATAGGCGAGGGAGGGAGAGGAAAAAGGTAGAGATGGGGGAGGTGAGAGAGACGGATGATGATGGTTATGGTAGGAGAAGAGGAGAGAAAAGTGAGGGAAGGAAAGAGAGGGGAGGGCTGGAGGAAAAAGTGAAGAAAGGAGAGGAGAGAAGAAAAGAGAGTGGAGGACTGGAGGAAAAGGTGAGGAGAGGAGAGGAGAAAAGAGAATGGAGGACTGGAGGAAAAGGTGAGGAGAGGAGAGAGGAAAATATAGTAAGAGAGAAATAAGGTAGAGCTGGGGAAGGTGGGGGAGAGAAATGATGATGGTTATGGTAGGAAGGGAGAAGGAGAGAAAAATGCGGAGGAGAAAGATAGAGGGAGGAGGAGGAGGGTAGAGGGAGAAAAGAGAAGAGAGAAAAGGAAACAGGTAGAATGGGAGGTGAAGGAGACGAATGATGATGGTTATGGAAGGAGGAGAGGAGAAGAGGGAAGAGTGAGAAAAGAAAGTGACGCAGAAGAACTGGAGGAGAGAGAGAGAGAGAGAGAGAGAGAGAGAGGAGGAAGGGAGGGAGGGAGTAGGGGGGTGAGGCTAGTTTTGCTGACCCTTTAGTCTCCTCGTTTGTCTGGATTACAGCAGAGTGGCCGACCTGCCTTCTCTCTCTCTCTCTCTCTCTCTCTCTCTCTCTCTCTCTCTCTCTCTCTCTTCGTGAGATAGATATAGATAAGATAGAGAAGTAGTTAAAACGAGAGAGAGGGAGAGAGAGAGAGAGAAGAAGTAGTTAAAACGAGAGAGAGAGAGAGAGAGAGAATCCAAGGTGTGAGGGAATTATGGCCAAAGGAAGGAACTAATATGGGAAAAAATGAAATGGAAAGAACTGAATGACCGAATCTGAGAAATTGAAAGAACTGTTCAGAGCCGGAGCTGGAAATGTTGGTAGGTGGGGAAAATGTTGGTAGGAATGTTGGTATGTGAAGAAAATGTCGGTAGGAATGGTGGTAGGTTAGGAAAATGTTGGTAGGAATGTTGGTAGGTGGGAAAATGTTGGTAGGAATGTTGGTAGTTGGAAAAATGTTGGTGCTGGGATGTTGGTAGGAGAGGATGTTACCAGTAGAGTGTCAGTAGTTGGGGAATGTTGATGATGAAATGTTAATAGTTCCTAAATGTTGGTAGTTGACTAATGTTGGTAGCTGGGATAGTGTTGGCAGTGGGAAGAATGTTAGTAGCTGGAATATGTTGGTAGCTAGGATAGTGTTGGCAGTGGGAAGAATGTTAGTAGCTGGAAAATGTTGGTAGTTACAAATGTTGGTATGTAGATGATGTTGGTACCTACGGATGTTGGTATGTAGATAATGTTGGTACCTACGGATGTTAGTATGTAGATAATGTTGGTAGCTACAAATGTTGGTAGTTACAAAATGTTCATAGTTTCTTTATATAGCTAACTTTACTCTGCCGTCTCAATAATCTTGCTACGAACCTCGGCAGATGCATTCACTTATCGATAAAATCCTGCCAAGCGCGGAAGATCAAGAGGTACTGAGGTGTAAGAGAGGAAATTGGAGAGGAGCGGAAGAGGCAAAAGCTCCCTAGTGAGAATAATAGGCAGACAGAGTGGTGCAAAAATTTTAGACCGTGAGGAGAGGTGGGAGGGGGGTGGATTTTTAGAGGCTTTCAGAAGAGTGAGTGAGAAAGTGAATGTTGGGAATTTTTTTGTCTGTCTGTCTGCCTGGCTCTATCTCCCTGTTTATCTATCTTTTTGTCTGTCTATCTATCTAATCTGTCGACCTACCTACCTACCGTTTATCTATCCATCGATCTATCAGTCTGTCTGTTTATCTATCTAATCTATCAGTCTCCCTGCCTGCCTGCCTACCTACCTACCTACCTACCTGCCTACCTACCTACCTACCTACCTACCTACCTACCTGCCTGCCTACCTACCTACCTATTTATATGTCAATCTATCTACCCATCTAATTTCTGCATATGCCTCTCTAGGTAGATAAGTAGGCTTGTAGGTAGGCTTGTCAGTAAGGATACATGCAGAGAGACAGAGAGAGAGAGAGAGAGAGAGAGAGAGAGAGAGAGAGAGAGAGAGAGAGAGAGGTCAGCTTGTCTCACTTGTCGCGGTGTGTATAATTGATGCCAGCAGTGGAGAC
>NC_137055.1:34334286-34374286 GCF_032717465.1 Coenobita brevimanus
AGTGGGCTCGCGTGAATATAAGTGAAGGAAACGGATGTGAGCGGGGTAAAACAATGTAGTGGAGGATTAGGGGATCAAGTGCAGGGAGGGAGAGAGAGAGGAAGGGTGAAAGATGTAGGGTGAAAGAGAGAGAGAGAGAGAGAGACAGAGAGAGAGAGAGAGAGAGAGAGAGAGGAAGCTTGATGAAAAGGATGAGTACAAAGGAATACAAAAAGGAATTCAAATATCAACATCTCAGTTATTTTCGAGTTGTTATAGAGCAGCCCAACTATGTCATCTTTTTCTTTTTCTTTTCCTTTTTTGTTTTTTGGCTTCCATCCGTCCCTCAACCCGTCCCAGTCTCCTGTCTGAAGAATTCCATCCATCCATCCACCTCCTAACCAATAGCCTCCCACATTTCTCCTAGCTTGTCCATCCCACACTCCCCCACCTCCCCCTCCCCCTCCCCGCCAGCACTGAATACACTCCCCCGCCTCAAGAATTACATGTATTATTCAGGTCCAATCATGCGCCCCGCCTCGTCCAGACCCGCATCGAGAAAAATCAGGGCTGGACAAAAACACGGACCCCTATTGAGATTTCATTAAGTGCTGCTCTTGGCGGGGGACTTGTGGGGTCTCTACCTTCCCGGGTCTCTGCCTGCCTTGGTCCCTGCCTTCGTGGGTCTCTGTCTTGGTCCTTGCCTTCGTGGGTCTCTGTCTTGGTCCTTGCCTTCGTGGGTCTCTGTCTTGGTCCTTGTCTTCGTGGGTCTCTGCGCCTTGGTCCCTGCCTTCTTGGGTCTCTGTCTTGGTCCTTGTCTTCGTGGGTCTCTGTCTTGGTCCCTGCCTTCTTGGGTCTCTGTCTTGGTCCTTGTCTTCGTGGGTCTCTGCGCCTTGGTCCCTGCCTTCGTGGTTCTCTGCCGTGCATGCTTTCCTGCCTGCCTAATATTCTGTGCCTTTGCTTTATCTGCCTTCCTGTATCCGAAGTCCTTGTCTGCCTGCCTTACCTGCCTCTGTGTCCCTGAGGCCCCACCCTTCCCTGCCTTAATGGGCCTCTGCCTTGCCTATTTTCCTGCCTGACAAACCCTGAGGACCCTAGGATGTCCTCCATGCGTACCTGTCTCTGAGGTCCCTGCCTATCCCTGTGATCCCAGCCTTGTTTGCTTTACCTGTCTTCCTGTCTTCCTAACAGAGTGGACCTTTTCCTTTCTTGCCTGCCTACCTCACCTAGTGATCTCTTGTCTGTCTTGCCTACATGCCTATCCCTATGATCTCTGCCTTCCTTGCCTGCCTGTCCCTGAGGTCTCTGCCTAGTTTCGTGGTCCTGCCTGCCTAAGTGGTACTCTTGACTCCCATGCCTATCCCCACGGTCCCTGCCTATCCCTGCGGTCCCTGTCTATCCCCACGGTCCCTTCCTATCTCTGCGGTCCCTGTCTATCTCTGTGATCCCTGCCTCATTCTATCTTGAAAGTGTGTGTGTGTGTGTGTGTGTGTGTGTGTGTGTGTGTGTGTGTGTGTGTGTGTGTGTGTGTGTGTGTGTGTGTGTGTGTGTGTGTGTGTGTGAGGGAAATATAGCCAATCTCCATTAACTGATTAAGTACCAGATTATTTTCTTGCCATCACCAGACGACTCTGAGCATCTTAAAGGAACATCTTGCAGTGAAGGGGTTGGAAATGATCTAATATTAATCCTTTAAGTACGATGACGGTGATGATGATGATGATGATGGTGATGATAAAGCAGTTATTCATCCCTTCCTTTATTTCTGCCATCATCATCTTCAGCAATTTCCATTTCCATCATCAATTTCCTTATCTCCATCAATTTCCATCTCCATCAGTTCATTCATTACCTCCATCGATTCCCACATCCAGTATCAATTTTATCATTATCTCCATTCATTCCCATCTCTACCATCAGTTCCATCATTATCTTCATCAATTCCCATCTCTACCATAAATTATCTCCATCAGTATCGATCTCCACCATCAGTTCCACCATTATCTCCATCAATTCCCATCTCGATCATCAATGCCATCATCACCATCATCATCATCAACTCCCCACCCAATCATCAACTTAAACGTACCCATCTACTCTGTCTAATTGCTCTTTTCCCTTTTGTCCTTACACTCCTCTCTCCATTTTTTCTCCTACTATATTTTTGTTTATTTTTGGGTAGTACTGAAGTGGACCTATTTTCTTTTTCTGTCTTTTTTGTCATGAGTACGTTGTGGATTTTTCTTTTTTGTTTTTTTATTTTTCTTTTTTTTTAATTAGTTATAGAGTTGGTATATTCCTCGTTTCTCTATAAATATACTGACTGGTATTATGGGACTTACTAGGAAAGTATTTATAACACTAACATGTCTGATATTCTCTTTATTAGGGTTAGATTTTCCTCTCTCTCTCTCTCTCTCTCTCTCTCTCTCTCTCTCTCATCAGATCCTCTCCCCTTCACCTCTTTATCAGCTTCCACACCACTTCCTCGATTTTCATTCTTCTTCCCTTCCTTCGCTTTGCACAAGGAAGCATAAGATCAGCCCACCAAACGTTCCTTCCTCATTTTCACCTTCTCTACGTTCCTCCTCACTCACTTTCATCGCTTTCTCTACGTTCCTACTCTCTCATTTTCCCTCCTTCTATACGTTCTTCTCTCTTGTAAATCTTCTCCCACAGGTTCCTCATTCCCCCCTACCCCTCCCTCTCCACCTTCCTCTCCTGATTTTCTCCTTCCCTATGTTCTCTCTCCTTTTCATTTCCCTCTCTACATTTCTCACTCTCTTTTATTTATCTTCTTTCTTACGTTCCTCCCTCTCCTTTTCATTTCCCTCTCTACGTTCTTCTTTCATTTTCACCTTCTCTATTCTTCTTTCTTCTCTACCTGCTTCTAAACCCCTCGAATCTAGTGACGTGTGTGTGTGTGTGTGTGTGTGTGTGTGTGTGTGTGTGTGTGTGTGTGTGTTCTTTCTCCCGCCATACGATTATATTTCAGAAAGAGAAGGCCTGATATATTTAGTTGATCACATAGTCACATATTCAGTGTTGTGTTATTAATTTTCATTCACCAGTGATTCCCATACTCATCCTGGCAGCAAATATATTCAGCTTTTTATTCATCCGTTATTCACCGCTGTTATTCACTCGCTATTCACCCGATCAGAGCCCCATATTGAGCAGCCTTATTCATTTTTCATTCACGCGAGCAACAACTCCCGCATTCATTGATTCAGGAGCGTTATTGACTAGTTATTCAGTCGAGAGCCACCATCCTTCTCCAGGGAACTCCAAGCCGCCATGTTCTGTATAAACCAACCCGGAATTAATAGCAGTTTCATCAGACCAATGGTGCGGCTACTGAGAGAGATGGTGTTTCCCCCTGAGAGAGAGAGAGAGAGAGAGAGGGGAGGGGGGACGGGGGACTGTGAGTTTGGAAAGAAGTGGAGAGAGAGGAGGAAGAAGGGAGGTGAAAGTTATAGTGGAGAGAGAGAGAGAGAGAGAGAGAGAGAGAGAGAGAGAGGAGGTAGGGAGGGCTCAGGATAGCTATTAAAAGGGTGAAAGGAGTCTAAGAGGGAGGGAAACATGGCAAGAGAGAGAGACAAATTGATGGGAGAGTGGAAGCAGACATTTCCTTTTTTTTTCCTGCTTTTTTTCCCCTTCCTCGCTGTCATAGGAGACTTCGTAGATCGTTTTCCTTATAGATATCCAAGGTGGTCATATATAGCCCTCTCCTTCCACTCCGTTTGGCCATTTCGTGTGTTTTACTTGGGGGGGCATTGGCAGTCAGCGTTTTAAATGTTTGTCTCCGTATTATTTATTCATTTCCTACTCCCTCTGCCACACCCACGGTCACCCCAAGCAGAGAGAGCAGTGTGTGTGTGTGTGTGTGTGTGTGTGTGTGTGTGTGTGTGTGTGTGTCTTTAACTTAGTGTGTTGTGTTGTGGTGGTGGTGTGTTGTGTTTAATTTGTTGACTTTTTGTATTTATGTGTGTGTGTGTGTGTGTGTGTGTGTGTGTGTGTGTGTGTGTGTGTGTGTGTAGGTGCAGGTGAGTGTGCATGTACGTGTGTTTTATCCCTGTCAGTCTTTATTCCCACATAACACACATAAAATACCCTCATACTCCACCATCTTATTCTTGCAAGCTCCCTACGTTTAAATTTGAGATAGATAGCAAAGTGAAAAAGTAGAATATAACCTTAATTAGTCCCAACACTACCAGGGAGATCTTGCAAATTGATTAATGTACACTGATGGTAACTAGATCAAAATGAAAATGATCTGCTTGAAATGAAGAGATTAATTGTACAAGGGTAGCAAGAAAGTGTGTGTGAGAGGTGGAGGAGGAGGAGAAGATAGGGAAGGGGGAGAGGAAGAAGAGTGGAGGAGGAGGAGAAAGAAGAAGAAGAGGAAGAAGATCAGGAAAAGAATGGCAGGAAGAATGAAGTAAGTGAGGACCAGAAGAAAGAGACAGAAAATAAGGAAGAAGCAGAATATGAAGAAGAGGAGGAGGAGGAGGAGGAGGAGGAGGAAGATAAGGAAGAAACGGAGAAGGAAAGGTGAGCTGTCGGAGAGAAAGAAGACAGGAAGAAAATGGGGGAGGGTAGACTGAAACAATATAGAGAGGCGAGGGAGCGATCGAGAAGAGGGATAGGACGAGGGACGAAATGAGGCTTGAATTATATATCAGGGTGAAAGCAGAAGGAATACGAGGTGGAGGGAAAGGGTGGAGGAGGGAGAGAAAGATAGAGAGAGAGGAATGGAGGATGATAAAGACAGATAAGAAAGGAATGAAGGACGCTAAACACATAAAGATAAACGGAAGAGGGTAAAGAGAGAAACAGAAAAGGAATGGAGGACGATAGATATAAAAAAGGAATAAGGGATGATGGAGAGATAAAAAAAAGAAATTAAGGACTATAGAAAAAGATACAGAAAGGAATGGAGGAGAGGAGGGTGATAAAGAAGTGCATGGAAGGCTGATAAAGAGACAGGAATGAAGAAGGTTGACAGAGAAAGTAATCAGTGCGAGAGACTAAAAAAGATAGATGGAAACGAGCAGAAGGGAAAAATAATGAGAGAGAGAGAGAGAGAGAGAGAGAGAGAGAAGACTGCACTGACGGGATGAGATGAAAAGAGAAAATCGAGAGAAAAGGAAGAAACAAAAGAAGAAAATTGTAGGAAGACGTTTGGATGCGTAGCTAGGTGAGAGAGAGAGAGAGAGAGAGAACAAGGGTAAAGACAAGACGACAAGAGAGACAAATGGAATGGGAGATAAAGCGAGGAAAAAAGAGAGAGAAGAAAGAGAAAAAAAATAACGAGAGGTGCAGGAAGAAGTCTGGGATGCGTAACTGAAGAAAGAAAGAGAAAAATAGAGAGAAAAAAGAGAGGAGAGAGTGAGAGAAGAGAGAGAAAAAAGAGAGGAGAGAAGAAGAGAAGAAAAACAATTAGATGCAAACGAAGAAATGAAAGATAATTAGAACACAAGAAAAAGGGAAATAAAAACAGAAAAAAGAGAAAATATATATAAAGAGGCTTTGATATTTGGAGGAAAAGGGGAAATAGAGAGAGAGAGAGAGAGAGAAAATGGGGTCTGATTACATAGCCAAAAATAAATAAATACAGACAAATTAGAGAGAAAGAAACTAAGGCAGAAAGAAGGGATGGCAGGAACACAGGACAGAGAAGTGAGAGAGAGAAAAAGAGAGCGAAAAGAGAGGAAATAAAGAGAGAAATAAAGAGGCTTGGTTGCGTAGCTGGAAAGAAGAGATAAGAGGGAGAAGTGAATGAGTTTGGGATTGAGGGATGAAGAAAGGGGAGAGGAAGGAGGGTGAAGCTGGTGTGGAGAATATCATATTATTATTATTATTATTATTATTATTATTATTATTATTATTATTATTATTATTATTATTATCATTGTAAGTAGTAGTAGTAGCAGTAGTAGTAGTAGTAGTAGTATTGTGATTGCTGTTATTATTATCATTGTTATTTTTATTTTGTTGCTCTCTCTCTCTCTCTCTCTCTCTCTCTCTCTCTCTTCATTTCGAGGGAGGGGGCCGTCTATTTTCGTCTCCGTCAATACACCTGTCGATCAGCAATTAGCACTGAACACGGCCGCTCACCTGTGCCTGGCTTCATTCACCGCTCCTTCGAATGACGCCATAGTCAAGCCCTATTCATGACGCTAATCCTCTCATCATTCAATACCGGTCAGACTCTGGGACGCAATTTGTCTCCCCCCTCCATTCGCCTCTGTTCAAGTAGTACAATTAGAGGGGCGCTGGAGAGGGTGGCCTTCGCGTGGTGGCGCCAATATAACCGGCCGGAGCAGCTTCCTGGTTATGCAAACGACCCTCAACTACCTCCCTGTCCCCTGAAGTGAGGATGGTGGCGTGCAGGAGGAGGGTAACTTAAGCCTGCAGTCCACTGGGTTTCACTTTTTATATGATAGGATTACAACAACAACAATAACAGTAGCAGCAACACCAGTAACACCATATACCACTACTACTACTACTACTACTACTTCTAATACCACTACTACTACTACTACTACTACAACTACTACTACTACTACACCGTACAGTCGATATTAGTTTTTTGTGGTCAGACTGATGGATTAAGTTTGTTGTTTCCTTCTTGACTCTGCTCGCCCATCAGCACATTTGGGGACCTTAAGGTAACATGGAGTGGTCTGGCTTGTCTTCTGGGGGAAACTGGGGTGAGAGAGAGAGAGAGAGAGAGAGAGAGAGAGAGGAGGGGGGGAGGTCGTCAATAGCGCCAGGGACTAGGGTGGTATTGTGATTCTTCAGGTGTGTGTAAAGTGTGCGGTGATTAGTGACTCTCTCTCTCTCTCTCTCTCTCTCTCTCTCTCACACACACACACACACACACACACACACACACACAGGGAATCAAGGGCCGGCGACGTGACATAGAGACGTGTGTGATAAAATGTGACGACGTGATGGTGAGGAAAATGTGGAGGACAAGGTGAGAGAGAGAGAATATCGGGAGGGGGGGGGAGAAAGAAATGATTGAGCCACCCCTGATGTCTTTTAGAAAACGGGGACATCTATTTCTCTTTTCTATTTTATTTTTTGATATTATTACAAGATTTTATTTGACTTTTCATTCGGTTTTATTTTTTCTTTATTGGTAAATTACTTTTTCTTTCAGTTATTTATTTCATACTTTGATTCTTACCTACTTGTCTACTTATAATTATTTACATACACACACACACACACACACACACACACACACACACACACACACACACACACACACACACACACACGAACCTCTCTCTCTCTCTCAAATGAAAACCTTGGGCATAAAAGACCGGTTTACCTGTTGGAGTCTATCAATTTTTTATTTCTTTTGTGGCGAGCTGTGATAAGCCGAGAGTTTAAATGCTTGAATTTAGTTACACGAGTGAGAGAGAGAGAGAGAGAGAGAGAGAGAGAGAGAGAGAGAGAGAGAGAGAGATACTTAACTCATTTTTTACGATACAAATTTTTCTATATTAGTTAAACATGAAAATTGAGGAGGGGATGGGATGAAAGTAGCAAAGGTTGAAGAGGTATGGGATGGGGGTTGAGGGGGGATGGGATGGGGGTTGAAGGGCATGGAGTGGTGAGGGTTGGCTGGGTAGGGCTCTAGGATGGATAGAGGAAAGGATAAGTGGGGTAGGTTTGAGGGGGTATGAAGGGGTAAAGTTAGAGGGGTTGAGAGAGAGGGATGGGGTGAAGATTGAGTTGTGAGAGGAAGCTGAAGGGGAGATCGATGGGTGGGTTGAGGGTGGGGTTGAGAAAGGAGCTGGTGAGGTTGGATTGCGGGGGTTGGGGTTGTGTGCTGGTGAGATTGAAGGGGGTTGGGGTGGGGTAGGGTGGAGGGGGGTGTGGGCCTCCAAGTTAAGGGCAAAGTCAAATATATGGCCATGAATAATTCCCTGTGTGTGGCTGGGCGGCTCTTTGTGGCCCTATGTTGATTCTCTTGTGATACTGCACGGATTGCCCTTCCAAATTCACGATCATTCTCAAGCCTGAGTCGTGTATAATATTGCCTGTTTATACATTTCCCTTCATTTATACATCCGTCATACACTCCCCAACCAAGCTAAAGTGAAAGTTAGAGTGAAATAACAGAGTGACAAATAGAGTGATTATGAAACTGATAGGATAGGGAATCACATCATTTTCTCTCAGCTTTAATCTATTTCCACTCGTTCAAGATGAGGGTTGGCTAAGATTCTTCATAAACACGAACCCAGGTCCACAGTTCCACCTTATCTTACTACCGCTACCTATTCCACCCCCTCCCCCCTTTCTCCTTATCTCTCTCTCGCCCCGCTTATCTCTCTCGCTTGGCAGGGTATACTCCCATTCGCTGCCTCGCTCGTGGTTGGTGGGTAAATATGGCTTCGTGTTATCAATAATTACACGTAAATACCAAAGGCTTTTATATCACGCTTTTCAAGGCCTGAGTTTGTGTGTGTGTGTGTGTGTGTGTGTGTGTGTGTGTGTGTGTGTGTGTGTGTGTGTGTGTGTGTGTGTGTGTGTGTGTGTGTGTGTGTGTGTGTGTGTGTGTGTGTTTGAGTGTTGTCGTGGTGGTTGTGGTGGTAGTGTGGTGTATGTGTTCACTGTGCTGATTTGGTGTATCAGTGTGTGTGTGTGTGTGTGTGTGTGTGTGTGTGTGTGTGTGTGTGTGTGTGTGTGTGTGTGTGTGTGTGTGTGTGTGCTTTCTCGTGGTGCTGAGTTGTTAGTGTGCTGTGTTAATGTGCTGTGTTGAGGGTAGATGACCAGCCTCTCAGGAATCGAACCTACTCATGGCCGTCCTTCCGACCGGTGCCTTCTGACCACTGTACCACAACACGAAGTGGTCGAAAATAGATGGAATTATCACTATACCCTTTTTACTCTAACTTGGCCTAAACTTACCATCTCAGCATCTTCAGTGCTGTGTTATAACAAGAGATTAACGCTAGAATATGATGATAGTCACGAAGAAGTGCTATGGAATGGATTTAGAGCCACAGTATTGCCTTTTTCCGCCACTGACCCACGTGAAATAAGCCGCAAATGGACGAAAATCTGGTCCAAGCTAAGATAAAAAGGAGTATAAACCGTAAATGAAGCGAGGACAGTTTAAAATCTGAACCAATTTAAGGTGAAAGTACTATAGGAGACAGAGAACACTTTAAAATTTGGGCCAAGGAAAGATGAAAGGAGTAGAAGAGATGGAGACGAAAAATGTGGAGCAAGTTAAAATAAAAGAGCAACAAGAGACAGAAAAATAGAAGCTACCTTAAAACCTGTACCAAGTTAAGGTGAAAAGAGTACAGGAAGGGGATGGAGAGAGGCCAAGACAAAAGAATTAATGCAGGTGGAAGAAAAAGAAAGAAAGCAGCTTAAAACGTGGGCCAAGTTAAGGTGAAAGGAGTGTAGGAGGTGGATGAAGAAAGGAGCCACTTGTTGCGCGAGCCAAATCAAACACTTCAACAAATGGAACAAGCCTGGCATCATTATCCTGGAACCACCCGACTGTACAAATTATATTTCTATGCTAATGCTGGCAAGGATTGTGAGATGGGGGGAGGGAGCGGGTGTGGGGAGAGGGAGGGGGCGTAGGAGGACGGGGAGAGTAGCGGAGAGAGGAGAACTGGCTGGGGAGGGGGAGAGAAGGCGTACAGATAGGGAGTGTGGAGGGATAGGAGAAGGAGAAGAGGGAGGGGGGATAAGAAGGGAGTGAGAGACAGGAGGAGGGAGATGGTGAGGAGGGGAATGTGGCAAAGGCATAGGGAGGGTTGGGGGAGTGGAGGCTGGGGAGGGGAGGACGGTAGAGAGAGAGGGAGGGAGTGGAGGAATGAGGGGGAGGAACGGTGAGGGTGTGTGGGGATAGGGAGAAGTAGGGAAGGGATGGGGTGTGGGCTGGGGAGATGGCGATGAAGGAGGGATAGGAAGGATGTGAGGAAGAGGACCTGAGAGGGGGAGGGAGCGTAGAAAAAGAGAAAGAGTGGGGTAGAGGTCGGGGAGGGGAGGGGGAGAAGGGTTTGGGAGATAGATGAGGAAGGGAGTGGGAGGGGGAGAGATAGAGGGAGAGTGGAGGATGGAATGAGAGAGAGAGGGGGAGAGAGATGTTGGGGAGAAGAGGAAGGGACAGAGAGGGAGTAGGGGAAGCCGAGGGGAGGGATGGGAAGGGAGAGGAGGAAAGACTGGTGATGGGGAGGAAGGAGGAGAAAAAAGTGGAGGAACAAAGTAGGGAGGTAACTGACGAAGGTATGAGGATGGTGTGGAGGAAGGGGGAATGGGGGGAAATGGAAAAGTGGGAGAGGGGGGGAACGGAGGGGGGGATGTGGGTTAAGGAACGGAGGAGGGGACAGGTGTAGAGGAGGAGGGGGAAGAAGTGGAGCAGGGGAAGTGAGGGTGATGAAATGTAAAGCCTTGGCAGGGTGTGATCCCCTTGTCAGGCAGATCCCTTTTAGTGCAACTGATTTTAGTGAGACGTGGTGACTCTAGTTTAGGGTTTTGACTCTCTCTCTCTCTCTCTCTCTCTCTCTCTCTCTCTCTCTCTCTGGCTTAGACGATTACGTAACACCTCTCTCTCAGCGATTTATTTTACAGATAATACCTTAACTCTCATACTCCTGTGATTCACTCTCCTTCAGTCACAGCAGAATTAAATCGTTTGGCCTTTCTTAGAACAGAATACTAGAGTTGTTCCGCCCATTAGAGAGTTGAACAGCCATAGTCTGCATAATTAACCTGATACAGAAAATTAAGATGCTATTGTTATCATCATTATTATTATTATTATTATTATTATTATTATTATTATTATTACTACTACTACTACTACTACTACTGTTACTACTACTACTACTACTACTATTACTACTACTACTGCTACTACCTCTTCTACTACTACACCACCCTCTATTTCCACTCCAATAACATGAACTCTGAGGGGTCCTAGGAGGCAAAAGATAAGTCTCCTTGGTTACTAGTCAAACCAACCCTCCAGTCTGGCTACACCTGGCCATCAACGGATCTGGAGGTGGTTAGGGATCTTTGTCAGGTTAGATTAAACACACTATAGTTGATCTTCCCCTCATTTGCTCTCTGATATCCTCTCTCCTGACAACCCTGCCTAGCTCCGTTGAAGATCACAGGCCGGTCAACACCAAGCAGGTCTGTCTGAGAGGTGAGGCTGGCTTCTGCTTTGACTGGGCTGTGTTGGGCTGTGTTAATGACGTGGAGCAGCGCCTTGCCTTGTGTTACTGATGCTGCTTGTGTTACTGATGGGCTTGTGCGACGTGGCTTGTGTTACTGATGGGATTGTGTTAAGTGGGCTTGTGTTACTGATGGGGTTGTGTTACGTGCCTTGTGTTACTGATGGGGTTGCGTTACGTGGCTTGTGTTACTGGATGATTTTGTTACGCGGCTTGTGTTCCAGATTTATGTTGTGTTACTTACGTCGCTACTGTTACTGAAATGTTGTGTTAATTACTTAGTGGAGCGTCTTGGTTTGTGTTACTTACCGGTTTGTGTTACTTTCGTCACTTCTGTTATGAATGGATGTGATACTGACGTGCTTGCGTGAATGACGTGCTTGTGTGAATGACGTGACATAGCACCATTGCCTGTGTTGCTGTATATCACACAAATAGGGTAACCTGTAACTGTGGTATCTGTTTTATGAGACTGAGGACTATGATAATGCAAAAGAAATTATGAACAGATTTGAGTAAAAAATCTATATTAACTCATGGATATATATACGTTTCTGTGCCGCCTCCCCCCTCAAAAAAAAATCGGAGACGGGAGGGTAACAGAGTCAGTGGGGGGTTGTTGACGTGCAAAATAAATCGCTAAGGCAGAGGTGTTACGGAATATCCCCCAAATCTTTATCCACGGGTGTATATGAACTCTTGTGGTATATATATAGGTTTCTGTTTCTTCCCCAGAGATTGAACAGGGGCGTGTAAGAGAGTGGGAAGTTATTGATGAGGAGGAGGGGGTTGGTGGGGTGATGGGAGGGAGAGGGAAGGAGAATGAGTGAAGAGGGAGAGAGAGAAAGAGAGAGGAGTAGGGGGGAGAAAGAATGAGGGTGTGAGTGAGTCAGTGAGTCAGTGAGGTAGATAGATAGATATAGAGAGATAAAGATAGGGAGAGAAAAAGAGAAAAAAGAGTAAAAAAGAGAGGAGGGTGAGGAGATGAGAGAGACGCCTGACCTTTATCAATTAGTAGATCGTGGTTACCTGTGGACTCCGGGACAGGTGTATAAGACATGCCCAGTGGCTAGTGTGGTTAGATGATGGGAGACTGAGAGACTGAGAGGGAGAGAGATTGGGAGGGAGATGGAGAGAGACTGGGAGATGGATTGAGAGAAAGAGGCTGAGAGAGAGAGGGCTGCATTAAAACATGTTGGTAGCGCTGTTGGGAGATGATGATGATGATGATGAGAGAGAAAAAAAGAGAGAGAGAGAGAGAGAGAGGACGAGACAGACTCCTCAGTTGTAACAGTAAATTAACACTATAACACAACACTAGTCACGATGAAGTGGTATGAAAAGGATGTAGAACAGTAGCATTACCTCACTTTGTCAGGGAGCTACATGAAATAAGCCCCCAAAAGGCAAAAATCCAGCCCAAATATAGATTTAAAAAAACACAAAGATTATTTTTCGACTACCAACCAGAAATTCAAATAAAAACTACATTTCCTTCCCCACCCTGTGTACATCCACCCCCCCCCCCAAAAAAAAAAAGAATTGGCCGTATCAAAACCCAAAAAAGTGCCGAAAAAAAACTTGTTATAATAGCAAACTTAGAGTGTATAGATCTACAAAAATCTCCTTGGTTATTAGAGTACATGGACCTAGAAAAGTCCCCCTGGTTGTGTGTTGACCGTAGACTAACATAATATAAACAGGACTTCACTTGGGTAGGCCTGTTGAAGCTCCCTCTTCCCCTGTTGGAGGTGGAGAGGGACGCCTGCATGTGGTGGCACTGACATAACTGGGCGGTGGATCTGTGTGGCTATACATTCATCTCTCAACTCCCTCCCTATCCCGCGAAAGGAGGATGGTGGACTGCAGTAGAGGGGGAACCTCACCCTGCCATTCTCTGGGTTTACCTTCAGATTAACTTGGGGCTACAGTAACTACTACGACTATTTCTCTGTTAAGGGAGTCGGTGATGCATTGGTTAGCATTTTCAACTCGTAACCACATGAACGCTAGATCAGTTCCGTCTTTAGGTATGGATCGGGATGAAACATTTGCGTGTATAAGTAAGAGTACTAGCAGTAGTAGTAGTAGCACTCGTGTTACTAGTGGTGGTGGTAGTAGTAGTAGTAGTAGCAGTAGTAATAGTACCTGTAGTAATTGCAACCCCAGGCTTATCTGAAACGTGAACCCAGTGGACTGCTGGCTTAAGTTCCCCCACTCCTGCAGTCCACCATCCTCCTTTTGAAGATAGTTGAGGGACGTTTGTATAACCGGGCAGCTTCACCGCCCTGGATCCTCCCTTTCCTCTTTTCCCTCTCTCACTCTTTTCCTCCCCCCTCTTTCCCTCTCCCGTCCTCCTCCCATGAATTCAGAACAGGTGAATTTAAGTAGGTAGGGAAGAGAGGATGAAGTGAGGAGGGGGGATGAGATGAGAGAGAGAGAGAGGGGGGACAGACAGACAGACAGACAGGCAGACAGAGAGGGGAAGGACAGGCAGGCAGACAGACAGAGGGAGGACAAACTGACAGCCAGACAGACTTACACACACACACACGCACAAGCAGAGAGAGACAGACAGACAGACAGACAGACAGACAGAGACAGACAGACAGACAGACAGCAGACAGAGGGGGGGGAGGGAGGCAGACAGAGATCAAAGAACGTATGAACGGCAGAGACGAAGGAGCAGAAGAACGACAAAGAGTAGGCACACAGAGACGAGACACAGAGATGAAAGTGAGGCGAGTGAGTGAAGGAGGGCTGGAACAAGCCACCAGATACCATATCCATAAACATTCTTAATTATATAGTTGGGCTGTTTTCATCTGACGGAACTGGCCCACTACTAGAACATGAATACAAGTCCTGGTTGCATGAAATTCGATGACCTTTGGCTCTGTGATGGGAATGAGTCTCCTTGGTTACTAGGCAAATCATCAAAGTCACGCTAATCGGCATCGCAAAAAAATCAGTCATATACACAAGCTCAAAAACGCTTAGGGATGCGTCTTAAGTGTATGACTTAAGACAACCAAGCCGCCTGACACGCAGCTTAAGAACGTCTGTAAATAAAGGCAGCAGGCGGGGGAATCTCAGGGAGCCGCCCCGCTTCTGAAACCTCCTCGAATTTGTTGATCAAATATTGTTCTTAGCGGGACAATACCACATCAGAGAGTTGGCCCGCTGAGCAAACACCAGACTTTCCACACACCAGACTTTGTGGGGTGGGGAGGAGGGGAGGGGTGGGGAGGGGAGAAGGGAGGGAGAGAGGAGAAGGGAGGAAGGGGCCAGGAGAATGGAGGGAGGGACCGGGAAAGGGGAAGGAGGGGGAAGGAGGGAAGGGAAGGAGACCGGAGAAGGAAAAGGGGGGAAAGAAGGAGGGAATGGGTCGGGAGGGGTTTGAGATGGCAAACGTGGAGGAAAAGTGGGAGGCAGTAAAGAGGGGGAAGGGAAGGGTCGTACAGAGAGGGGAAGAGTAGAGGGATCTAAAGAGAGGAGAAGGAAAGAATTAGAAACAGATGGATGGAATGCATGAGGAGAAGGAGGGGTGTGGAGAAGGGAACGGCAGAGGGGGATGGGAGAAGGGTGGGGGAAAGGTGAGAACGCGTGGGGGAAGGATGGGATAGGCTGGGAAAAATGGGAGGGGATGAGGGACTGGTGAGTGAGGGTGGTATAGAAGGGTAGATAAGGGCTTGGAAGAAGTGGGTGGGGGTGAAGAAAAGGTGAGATGGGGTGGGGGGGGAAAGTGGGAGGGGGTGAGGGAGCAGTGAGCGAGAGAGAGGGGAGGGAGAGGAAAGAAGGAGTGGGGAGAGAGGGAAGTAGAAGGGAGGTAGGACTGGGGGAGAGAGAGGAGGGGATCAGGGGAGGTTTTGACCAAAGATAAACCCAAGCCGGTGTAGCAAGACCACCCCCCCGGGAAAGCCTTTGTAGGGAGAGGACAAAGACAAGCCCTAAGACGCTCTCACTCACAGGCTTAAGTTGTTACCACACTCAAGCCGCTGCTCTTTTCAAAGCCCCTTTTGTAGGTTCTGTTTCGGGCTGGTTTGGTTTTGAGAGGGGGGGGGAGTTGCGTGCGGGGGGAGGAGAGGGTTTTGTATGTGTGTGTGTGCGTGTGTGTGTGCGTGTGCGTGTGTGTGTGTGTGTGTGTGTGTGTGTGTGTGTGTGTGTGTGTGTGTGTGTGTGTGTGTTTGAGTTAGCAGTGTGTGGATATGCTAAACCTATCCTAACTTCTACAACAAGCTTATGAGGTTTTAGTGTGGCTGATTGTGCATAGCAGTGAGAGAGAGAGAGAGAGAGAGAGAAGGGGGGTGGAGGAGAAATGGATAGATGAATGGATGAATGAATAGACAGGTAGATGATTGAATTAATGGATGGATAGATGGATGACTGAGTGGTGGATGAATTGATGGATGGATGTGCAGAGCATGGGTGGATAATGCATGGATTAGAGAATGGTAAGAAGTATGGGAAATTAATGGGAAAATAAGGAAGGGAAAAGCTAGAGAGATGGAAAGAAAATAGATGAGGAGTACCTAGATAGACTTAGAAACAGACAGGTAGCGACAGACAGACAGATGAATAGATAGATAGATAGATAGACCCCAAGTATTAATCATTCTATCATATATTCGACTGAGCTTAATACATAACATACCTTCACTCCTCTGCTCCACTCTCCCTTCTCCCATTACACCACAACAACGTAGAGTAAAATATGACGAAAAATACAGTCATAACCACACTAGCTACTCAATTATAATCCCTGAGTTAACCTGAAGACAGAGGATGAAAGAAGGAGTGGAGTTGAGTTTCCATAAGATACAGGAGGGTGCAAGAGTTGGCCTAGTATTTCACCACCTCTACTTGTCAATTTCCTCTACTGGCTAAATATTCCTGTGCTATGAGAGGCTTGGTATGTCTTTCTCCCCATAGATGAGTCTCTCTGATACGATCCGTCAGGGAGGAAGGTGACAGAAATGCCCAAAAGTGTGAAGCAGACTTGGAATAATAGACTTCTGCGCCTAACTGTAGTGGTCGGACCCGTTAATGAAAAGCAAACCACCCATGATTGCCTCCCAGAACAGAGGATGATTATTTTTGCAGGCTCGGGACTCTCATTTGCGGAAAAACTGGAAAGAAAGGGCAGGAAAAAAATGTTGAAATTAGGCCTGAAAAGGAAAGTAAGGTTTAATGAAATGTGTAAAGTACTGAAGACGTTGAGGGAAAGGTTGATAAAATTAGGAGCCAATAAAATCACTAAGATCTATTGTATATGAAAATAAAGGAATAAAATAATTGATGCTGGAAATAGGTTAGATGATAGATAGATAGATAGACAGATAAACAGATAGACTGATAGATAGACAGACTGGAAAACAGATACATAGATGGGCAGATTTGGATGGATAGATAGAAAATCCAATTAGTATATAATGAGGCTGGAATAAGATTTTGGAAACATGTTGAAAGTAATACATTCTCTCTCTCTCTCTCTCTCTCTCTCTCTCTCTCTCTCTCTCTCTCTCTCTCTCTCTCTCTCTCTCTCTCTCTCTCTCTCTCTCTCTCTCTCTCTCTCTCACCACCACTTCCCTTAATGTCGCCTTCAGTAAATCGGGTCCCAAACGAAAGGAGATAAATACCAAACTTTGTCCACTTATTTCCTCAGTGTGTTTCGGGACGGCGGGGGGGACGGACGCACGGTTCTGTCGGTTGGTTGGTTGGTTGGTTGGTTAGATGTTTGGATGGATGGTTGGTTGGAGGATAGGTGTGTAGGGTGGTTGGATGTTTGGATGGATGGTTGGTTGGAGGATAGATGTGTAGCGTGGTTGGATGGTTGGTGGCGCTCTTGGTAGGTTGCTTGGTTGGTCGATTGCTTGGTTGACTGCGTCTTTCTTTTTGCTTTCCATTTCTCTTGTTTTTATATTGATCGTAGGGTCCCGAGGCTAGTCTACGGTAGTCGAGTAGAATTAAGGGTAGATGACCATCCTACCTCCCCTTGTGGCATTATGTACCTCCAGGGGAAGTAGGCAAAACAGAGAAAAACACAGGCAAAACACAGATAAACACGGGCAAAACACACACACACACACACACACACACACACACACACAAAGAGAACAACCAAGACAACCCGGAAGGACGACAAGGTGAGGCTCGTCCTATTACACAAGAAAACAGGGAAGAAAAACACAGAAAAAAACACACATAAACAAGACTAACCAAACCAACCAAGAAAAAGGGCAAGGTGAAAAAATTCTGCCCCTATAGAAAACACTCTCACTCACTCACTCACTCAAACACACGCAAAATAAAAACGACCAAAAACAAACATATCAACAAAAAAAACACTAAAAAAAAAAGAAAAACACGGCGAGGGCAAGAAAAACTGTGAATGAAGGAAGACACGGTGAAGACAGTGGGACCTCTTCATTAAGCGATGCCATGACGGTAAGAACAAAAGATTACAATAATACACAGACAAACACAACCAAAAACAAGCACTAGGACAGAAATAAACGCAAAGAGAAACACACACGGGAGGGAAAAGCCACACAGAAAAACACAGACGAGGACAAAAAAGGAAAAATAAAAACCAGACAAGGAAGACAAGAATAACTATAAAAGACAGAAGACAAGATGAAGCCTAGACGAAGACAGCTGTACCCCTGAATTAAGTGGTCCCCTGGCTTTGGGTTAATTAGGTGAAGCCCCTGGTGAGGTAGGGGAGTGTGAGGCTTCTTGCAGGTGTACCAGATCAACTCCTTAATCAATCCCCATCCATCAGTCTTAACTCCTTCAATCTGAGGAGGTATGATGATGCATTCGTTCACCAATTCGATTCTATTCAATCCTCATCATCAGTCTTTTGTGGGAATTACTGCTAAGGGTCTCTTTTTTAACCTTGATTTAATGTTGGTGTTGTGTGTGTGTGTGTGTGTGTGTGTGTGTGTGTGTGTGTGTGTGTGTGTGTGTGTGTGTGTGTGTGTGTGTGTGTGTGTGTGTGTGTGTTCTGTTACTGATGGATTGTGTTACTTATCTGTTATGCCTCTAGTCCTGTGTTACTTGTGTTACGTCATCTAGTGCTATACAGACTTTTGTTGTTCTATTTCTCCGCATTATTTATGAGTTCCGCCACTGATGGATTGTGTTACCTATGTGTTACGTTGCTCATATATTGTGTTACTTGTGTGTTGCGTGGGCCAGTGTTTTTCCGTGTGCCGTGCTAGGACGTTATTGGAAAGGATCTATAATTTGGCCAATGAGGAGGGGCAGGAGAGTAGGTCAGATGGTAACCCGAGAAGAGGTCAGCCTGCCTCATCCTCCTCTTTCCCTTCCTTTTCCCCTTTTCTTCCCCTTTCCTCCCCCTTTCCCCCTTTTCTTCCCCTTCCCTCCTTCTACCTCTTTTTCTTCCCCCTCCCTCCTCCTCCTCCTCTCTTCTTTTCCCCTCCCCCTTTCCCTCCTTCCCCATTTTCCCAGTTTGACTTCCTCCATCCCCATCTGTCTCACAACTTTTCATTCTCGTATTTTCATTTATTCTCTCTCTCTCTCTCTCTCTCTCTCTCTTATAATATTCATCCATATATTTTAATCTCATCCATCAATCTCATCCCGAACCCGTCAAAGCAATAAAGAATCCGACCAACCCACCATCCTACCCGACCAAATATCCGACCAATACCGAACCAATCCGACCAACCTCCCGACCGACCTATATCGCAAGTTATACACCAATATACCGAAGCCATCTTAGATCCATATCATATAACTTTCCAACCAACTAGGACAGAGGGGAATCAACGGGTATTATAGCGATGAGAGAGAGAGAGAGAGAGAGAGAGAGAGAGAGAGAGAGACCCAATCATATATCTTAAGGCACATCTCTTACTACACAATGAAATGTTACTTGTTTTTCGGCCATGGCTTTTAACAGATATGCCCCTCTCCATCATAGTCCCCCCTCCCACGCCCCCTCCCCCAACTCTTTCTTCACCCTACTTACCCCCTCCTCCCCTCACCTCCTCCTTCCCTTCCCTTCACCCCTCCCTCCCACCAACTCCAAATCATTTTCCTCTTCCCATCCCTTTTTATCTCCTTCCTTCCCCCCTTGACATCTCCCTCCCCTATTCCCTCCCCGTTTTCTCCCTCTCCCTATGCCCTCCTCCTCCTCTCCCTTCCCCTACTTCCTCTCCCACCTCTTCTTCATCCACCTTCCCTCCTCTCTCCCTTTTCCCATCCCTCCTCCCCCTTTTTCCCTCCATGTCTCTCCCCTTCTCCCCCCTCCCCTTCCCATTTCGTCATTACTACCCTGGTCACTATATGTTGCTGAATTGGGCTTCTGGCTTAGGTGGCTTGTGCTGTGTGGGGCTGAATTAGGGACCTTACTGCACATTAGACGGTGGCGCTTTGTGGTATGAAGGAAGATTTTGAACTCGGCAAAAACTGATTATCTTCCTTAACCATCTGAATTCGTGTGTGTGTGTGTGTGTGTGTGTGTGTGTGTGTGTGTGTGTGTGTGTGTGTGTGTGTTCTGGTATATTTATTTATTTATTGTTTAATTTTTGTGAGGAAAGTGCACAGGTCGGTAAATCTTCGCGAGAAAGGTAGGGGGGACACTTATGGGAGAGACCTGGAGAAAGAAAAGTAATGGGGAGAGAGAGAGAGAGAGAGGGGGGGGGAACAGACAGACAGACAGACAGACAGACAAGCAGAGAGAGAACATTACAGATCTAACCTAAATTGCTCCAGCCTTATCCGACGACCTAACTTAACCTAACGCAGCCTAACCATATCTAAATTGACCTAATCTCACAGAGCCTCACCTGACCTAACCACACTTTACCCAACTAAACCCAGCCAAGCCTAAAATGACCTAATACAACCCAACCTAACCCAGCTTAACCTCTCTCTCTCTCTCTCTCTCCCCCCCTTCTGTCTCTTGTCCCACCTCACCTCTCTCTCCTTCTCCCTCCCTCCCTCTCTCCCATCCCCCCTCTCACCCTTGCACCCTTCATTTTCCCCTCTCACTCTATCCCCCCTCTCTCCCTTGCTCCCCTCTCTTCTCCTTCCCTCCCTCCCTCCCTTCCCTTCATTCCTTCCCCTTCCCCATCCCTCAACCTCTCCCTCCCTCTCCCTCTCTTGTACCCCCTTCTCTCCAAGGCCCCCTCTTTCTCCCTAGGGTATCTGCCTTCCTTGTTCTCTCTCTCTCTCTCTCTCTCTCTCTCTCTCTCTCTCTCTCTCTCTCTCTCTCTCTCTCTCTCTCTCTCTCTCTCTCTCAGTTTCTGTCTACCAATCTATCCACAATAAATAACAATCAATTATTTTTGTAAAAATTCTTAAGTTTTCTTTGTCAAGCAGTCTGTCAGTGGTCTCTCTCTCTCTCTCTCTCTCTCTCTCCCTCTCTCTCTCTCTCCCTCTCCCTCTCTCTCTCAGTGCAACGCGAGACCTTCCATTGACTTATCGACTGATGCCTCTCACATTATTTCCAAAAGCAGTAATTGGATACCTATGATTTTATTTTTTATATTTTTTTTTTTCGTCACCAGAGCATTTAGTCAGATTGCTTTGATTTTCGTTCACCCTCCATGCTGTTCTCCATAGCTCTGGACGATGATATTTGGATGGTGATGAAGTGGGGGGAAAGAGAGAGAGAGAGAGAGAGAGAGAGAGAGAGAGAGAGAGACAGACAGACAGACAGACAGAGACAGAGAGAGAGACGAGGGGAGAGAGAATGGGGGGGGGGAAGAAAAAAGTTGTTTTGGTTAGCTGCGTTTAGCATAATTGATGAGAGAGGCAAGATGGTGATAGGAGAGGGAAAGACTGATAATGAAAATGATGAACTGAAAAAATGTCGAGAAACTGAGAAGAAAAAGAGCATTATAAATGAAGGATAAAAATAATGGAGAGAGAGAGAGAGAGAGAGAGAGAGAGAGAGAGAGAGAGAGAGAGAGAGAGAGAGAGAATCATAAAAAAATTAAAGAGGTAAAGGCAGATTGATCGAAACAGAAAATTAGTGAAGGGAAATAACAGAGCGTAATAAAGAAAAATGAAAAGAGTAGAGAAATAAAAATAAAGCAGAAAAGAAGACGTATTATGATGGTTGTTTGGCCACCGAAGAGGGAGGGAAGAGGAGGGAGAGAAGAAAAGAGGGGGGGGGAAGAGGTGGGGGTGGGGAGAGGAGGAAGTAGACAGAGAAATGAGAGGAGGGAAGACGGGGGTGGCGATCGAAGAGGGGAGGGGGACAGAGTAGGCGAGAAGGAGGTGAAAGAGAAGAGGAATAGAAGAAGCTGGATGAGGGAGAGGGGGGGAGTAGTAGGGAGGGAAGGTCGAAGACAGAGGAATAGAGTGGGGGAGGAGGATAGTAACAGAAGAGGGATAGAGGGAGGGGGGAGAGGGGAAAAGGTCGAAGAGAGAGGGAGTGAATGAGGTGGGAGGATGAGGTGAACAGAGAAGTAGGTGAGGGAAGATGATGGGGAGTTGGGGATGAGTGAGGGGAGGGGGAAGGAAACTATCGAAGAAGAGAGAGAATGAAGAAGGAGAGGGGGACCAGTGGAGGGGAGGAGGGTTCGGTGAAGAGGGAGGGGGGGGTCGGTGGAGGAGTAAGGGGGTCGGTGGAGGGGTAAGGGGGTCGGTGGAGGGTAGGGGGGTCGGTGGGGGGGGGTTAGCGTCCCAGGATTGACACTAGTTATTAGGGATCGCGTCGGGTGCCTCTCCACTGATTGAGGCCGTAATGAGGATGCAATTAATTCACTCATTATAATACAGAGAGAGGCAGGCAGGGGAGGCAGGGGGACAGGCAGGTGAGGCAGGGGGGCAAGCAGGGGCAGTAGGGTAAAAGTCTCACAGCCTTTATCATTCTTTTCTTTTTTTTTTTTTACTCCTGTAGATAAAAAAATGTCATGACTTTTTATTTTTATTTGCTTCCTCGACAAGATGTAAGAAGCGCTTGGTCAGATTATGTTTCGTGTGCTAATTTATCTCTTTCTGTGCTATCCTTGTCAGTTACGCTGCTGTTTCTCTCTCCATTGTCTCCTTTCCCCTCTGTCTTCTCCTTCCTCCCTTCCTCAGTTTCTCTCATTTTCTTCTAAGGGTTTTCTTCTTCTACCTATCCTTTTCCCTCCCTCACATCTCATTTCCTTCTCTTCCCTCCCCTTCTCGCCCTCCCTTCCTCTTCCCTCCGCTTCTCGTCCTCCCTTCCTCTTCTCCTTCCTATCTCTCCTTCCTATTTCCATTCCTTGACTTCCCTTCCTTGCTCTTACTCCTCTGTTCTTTCCTCCTAGCTTTTCCCTCCCCACCATCTTCTTTCCTTCCCTTTCTTTTTCCTTTCTGACCTCCCCTCACTCTCCCTCCTCTTCGTGTCTCTCTCCTTCCCATCCCCTTCCCCACTTCCCCTACTCCCCCCACCACACCCCCTCCCCTCACCCCTCCTGCATCATATGTTTCAATAACTACTAGTGGATCTTCCCCCCTCCCTTTCTCTTTCCTCCTTCCCTCCTTCCTCTCTCTCTTCCCTTCTCTTTCCTCCTTC
Organism: Coenobita brevimanus; assembly: GCF_032717465.1. NCBI lineage: Eukaryota > Metazoa > Arthropoda > Malacostraca > Decapoda > Coenobitidae > Coenobita > Coenobita brevimanus. Next base: position 34,357,024 of record NC_137055.1, read on the forward strand.
TCTCCTTCCTCTATCTCTTCCCTCCTCTTCTCTCTTTCTCCCTTCTCTTCCCTTTCCTTTTTCTCTCCTTACTCATTCATCCTTGTCTATATTTCCTCCTCTTCTTTCCATCTTCTCTCTTCCCTCCTGCCCTTGTCTTCTTCCTATTTCCTTCCTCCTCCTCTCCTTCCCCTCTCAGTTTCGTCTCTCTCTCCCTCCCTCCCTCCCATCCCTTTTCTCCTTTTCCTTCTCCTCTCCTTCCCCTGTCTTCTCCCTTCTCTCTACTCTCCCTGTTTTTCTCTTCCTTCATGTCTCTCTAGTTCCCTCCCAACACTCCCCTTCTCCCCCTCTCTTTTTCCTACATTTTACCCCATTCGTCATCTTTTCCTAATTTCTGTTCCTTCCTCTCTCTACTCTCCCTCTCTCCTTCCCTTCTCCAATCTCCATGCATCTCCTCTGTCATCTCCATCTCCGCCTCTCCCACATCTCCACAATCCTCCACACACACACACACACACACACACACACACACACACACACACACACACACACACTCTCACACACACACACACACACACACACACACACACACACACACACACACACACACACACACACACACACACACACACACACACACACACACTGCATTTTTTTTCCTTTCTCTCCCCCTCTCATCGTCCTCTCTTTCTTTCCTGTTTTTCCTCTCTTTCTCCCCACTCTATCTCTCCAGCTTCCTCTCTCTCCCCTCACAATCCCCTCCCCTCTCTTTTCCTCCCCATCTTTGCCTAAACTCCCCACTTTCCTCCTTCCATTGTGTCCTCTGTCTCTCTCCCCATCCCCTCCCCTCTCTCTCCTCCCCACCCCAGCACCACCATATGTTTTAATAACCAGATCTGTACTCCGTGTCTCCCCACTCCCCTTCCATTTTCCTATGTCCACGTCTCTCCTTTCCCTGAATCTCCTCTCCCCACCTCCCCACACCCCCGCCTCCCTTCCCTCTTCCCCTCCACTCCCACCACCATATGTTTCAATAACCTCCCCACTCCCCTTCCATTTTCCTATATCCACGTCTCTCCTTTCCTTCCATCTCTTCTCCCCACACCCCAGCTTCCCTGCCCTCTTCCTCCCCACTCCCACCACCATATATTTCAATAACCTCCCCACTTCCTTTCCATTTTCCTGTGTCCACGACTTTCCTTTCCTTCAATCTCCTCTCCCCACCTCCCCACACCCCCGCCTCCCTTCCGTCTTCCTCCCCACTCCCAACACCATATGTTTCAATAACCACCCTGGCGCCCCGTTCCTCCCCAACTCCCCGCCTCAATAATTCCTCTCCGTCACCCCGCCTCAAGTATTCATAGATCAGAATTTCTCCTTTGTCAGCACCGCAAATGGAACTTACCTTGGATGAATGATATGAATTGTTTGCACCTTCATGAATGGATCCTACACGTCTACGGCGATGAATGACTCTTTTCTGATTCATTCCTCTACTTCATCTTTTTTTTCCTTCCTTCCCTCCCTTCCCCTCTTCCCTTTCCCTTCCTCCTCTTACCCTCATGAATGTATCCTACTTGTCTGCAGTAAATGAATGGTTCTTTTTTTTTTATTCATATATCTTCCTTATCTTTTCCTTTCTTCCTTGCCTCTTTCCTTCCTCCCCTCCCTTCCCCTTCTCCCTTTCCCTGCCTCCTCTCATTTTCCTGTTCTTTCCTACTCACTCTTTTCCTCTTTTCCTTCCTCCCCTCCCATCCCATCTCCTCCTTCCCTCCCATTTTCCCTTTTCCCGTATCTGAGAGGAATATTATGAATTGTTTCCCTCGACGTAAATGGATGTTACTTGCCTCAGGGAATGAATGTTTCTTTTCGGTTCCCCTCCTCTCTCTCTCTCTCTCTCTCTCTCTCTCTCTCTCTCTCTCCTCTCTCTCTAGATACATATTTTGAACTGTTTTCTCGATATGAATGAATATTACTGGTCACGAGAAAAGAAGTATTTTCTCCCCTCCCTGTTTTCCTCCTTCCCTCCATCCTTCCTCTCTTCCTTCCTCCCATCCTTCCCATTCCCCCCAGTCCCTTCACCTCTTCTCCTTCCTGCTCTCCCCTCACTCTCCCTTCTTTTCTCTTTTTCCTTCCTTCCTTCGTCCCCTTTCTCCTCTTTTTTTCATTTTATCCTACTCTTTCCTTTCCTCGTATTATTCGCCTTTCCCCCTCTTCGTTCACCTGTCCTTCTTTTTCCTTCTTTCCTCTCTCTTTTCTCCTTCCCTCATCCCCTCTCCACCTCTTCTTTTCTCCTTCCTCCCCTCTTCTCCCTCTTTTTTCTTCTTCCCTTCCCTCCCCTCCCTTTCCCCTCTTCTCTCTCTTTCCCTCCCCTCATTTCCCCTTTTCTGCTTCTCGGATGAATATTATGAATGGCTTCGTCACCTGTCAGAGGGAATGAATGTTTCTTCCCCCCCCCTCTTCTTTTTTCCTTACCTCTTCCCTTTCCTTCCTCATCTCTCTTCTCTCCCTTCTTCTTTCTCCTTTTTTCATTTCCCTTCTTCTCTCCCCCCTCTTCTCTCTTTCCCTCTCCTCTCCCCTTCTCTTTCTTCTTTTTCCCCTCTCCCGTCTTCTCTCCCCTCTTTTTTTCCCTTTTCTTTCTTCTCTCCCTCGTCACCTTCCTTCCCTCTCCCTCTTCTCTTTTCTTTGTCCTCCTTTCTTGAAAAAATACACACACACACACACACACACACACACACACACACACACACACACACACACACACACACACACACACACACACACACACACACACACACACACACACACACATGGAAATGAAAGAGTTAAAACGTCTCGAATTTAGTACTGATAAGAGTAAACTCCAGTGCATTTGATTAGCTTAGCCAGACCCCATCAGATTTTGACACAGTGCTCCAGATGTCTAGTCTCTCTCCCTCTCTCACCTCCTTCCCCTCCCTCCTTCACCCCTCTCCCTCCCTCCTACACTCCTCTCTCCCCTCTCTGCATCTCTTCCTTCATCCCCCACTCCTGTCATCACATCCTTCCCATATCTCTCTTAATTCCCACACCCTTATCCTCCTTCACCTCTCCCATCTCCTTCATCATACATCATTTCCTTCCAATCCTTCCTACACCTCTTCCCTTCCCTTCTACACCCATCCCTACTACACTCCTCCCCTCCTTCTTACACCCCTCTCCCCTACGTATCACATCTCACTTTTTTCTCCTTCATCTTTACTGTGTTCCTCCCCCCTCCTCTTTCCCCTCCCCCACTCTTCCCCTCCCTACTCATTCCCTTCCCATCACTTCTCCGCCACATCCTCCTTTCCCTGTAGAATACCCTTCCTTCTCTCCCTTAACTCCTTCTTTACTCTCCCTTCCCCTTCTCTTTCTTCTCCCTTTCCTCCAGTCCTCCCTCCCTCCCTCCTCCCCTTCATCTTCCTTTCCTCTTCCTTCTTCCCTTCGTTTCCTATCCATCTACTTCCTCGTCCTTTCGCTTCCCTTCCACCTTCTTCCCCTTCCTTTTCCTTCTCTTCCTTTCCTCCCCTGTCCCCCCCTCCTTCCCTTTCCTCCTCCTTCTCTCCCCCTACCTTCCCTCCGCTTCCCTCCCTGCCCATTAACCACTTCGTAGTAGTAGGGGGCGTGAATGGGTGAGGTGTGTCGCCCTTTGAATACTTAATGTTGCTTTCTTAATAACTCAGTAATGGGGGCACAATGGGGCTTAGCTGATGAGAAGGGAGTATGGGGGGGTGGCAGGGAGGGAGAGAGGGAAGAGAGGGGAAGGAGGGGGAGAGGGAGGAAGGAGAGAAAGAAGAAGGAAAAGAGAGTGAGAGAGTTGGTGGATGGGAAGGGAGAGGGAGGATGAGGAAGAGGGAAATAAGAAAGGAGGGTGAGGAGACGGAGTGAGAGGGTGGGTGGATGGAAATGGAGAAGGAGGGAGGGAAAGGGAAAGGAGAGGGAAAGGAGAGCTGGGAAAGACAGAGAATGGGAAGGAGAGGATTGTGCAGAGATTGGAAGAGAAGGAATGGAAAAGAGGCAGGGGAAATAGAGAGAGAGAGGGAGGGGGGGGGGAGTACAGAGTAAAGCATCCACCCTTCCACAGTCTTCCATTTCCACCACCCTGCCTCCACAACCACAACTACCACACCTCCTCCACACCTTCCACATTTAGTCCACTGCCTACCAACGATAAATATGTTTAATACCACCACCACCACCACCACCACACAACAACACACTACCACCCACTACCACATCACACCATTCCACATCATCACCACCACCACCACAAACCCTCCACAAATAAACCACAGTCCCCACCACTCCTACACACCTTCCTTATTTAGATCTGTCTCTCCAATTAGTCCACTACCACTACCACTCAGCCACCCCCCCCCCCAGCCGGACCCTTGACCATAAAACTGTTGGCTGGAATAATGCCACAATGATGTTGTGTGGCAGGACAGGGTTAGGGAAGGCAGGGCAGGGAAGGGAAGGGTAAACCAGGACAGAGTAGGGTAGGACAGGGTAGGAGGGCAGTGCCAGGCCAGGTAAGGCAGGGCAGAGAAGGACAAGGCAGGGCAGGGAAGGGAGGACAGGCAAGATAAAGCAAGAAAGGGATTATAGATCAGGGAAGGTCAGGGAGGGCTGGACAAGGTAAGGTAGGCCAGGGCAGTGCAGGACAGGTCAGGAAGGCAGGGCAGGCCTAGGGAGGACAGGACAGGTCACGGAGGATCGACCAAAAAGGACAGGGCAGGGCAGGGCAGGGCAGGGCAAGGGTCGTCCCCGCAGCATCATATATTTAAACATGTTAATCCTGGAACAAGCGAGCCAAATTCTCACCTCCCTTCCATTTTTTTTTTGGTCCCCTCTGATCATGGCTTTTATTTTGGGGGCGATGCGGGGCGAGTGAGGGACAGTGTCAAATCACCGCCTTGATTATTCGGACAGGGACGCAACGCCAACACCGCAACCACCGAAACGCAGCATAATATTCTTCTGGGATATTTCGGTGTAAAATTTGGAGTGGGATCCATGTGTCTTGGGTCACCTGGTACTTTTAAAAAATCTATAATGAGTGTATCTGGGTAATCTTTTTTTTTTTAACCATATACTGTCTCTCAAGTTTTTTTGTTTTTTTTTCGACACCACCCCATCACAAAACATAGCATTATTCACACGAGATTTTTCGGTTTAATGCTTGCTTGGAGGTGTGTTTTTCTGCTTGATAAATTCTGCATGCTTTTTTCTTCTTGGTATTATCTGCTTGATATTTTCTGCTTGGTATATTCTCCTTGATATATTCTCCTTGGTATATTCTCCTTGGTATATTCTCCTTGGTATTTTCTGCTTGCTTTTTCTGCTTGGTGTTTCTGTTGGTATTTTCTGCTTTTTTTCTGCTTGTCATTTCTGCTTGTTTTGTTTCTGCTTGGTATTTTCTCGACATCCAAGCAAGGCAATATTCATACGGGATATTTCAGGCTTAATGTTTGCTGCTGTGTAGGTGTAGGTGCAGGTGCAGGTGTAGATGTAGGTGCAGGTGTAGGTGTAGGTGTAGATGTAGGTGTAGGTGTAGACGTAGGTGTAGGTGTAGGTGCAGGTGTAGGTGTAGGTGTAGGTGTAGACGTAGGTGTAGGTGCAGGTGTAGGTGCAGGTGCAGGTGTAGACGTAGGTGCAGGTGTAGGTGTAGATGCAGGTGTAGGTGTAGGTGTAGGTGTAGGTGTAGGTGCAGGTGTAGGTGTAGATGCAGGTGTAGGTGTAGGTGCAGGTGTAGGTGTAGGTGTAGGTGTAGGTGTAGGTGTAGGTGTAGGTGCAGGTGTAGACGTAGGTGTAGGTGCAGGTGTAGGTGTAGGTGTAGGTGTAGGTGTAGACGTAGGTGTAGGTGCAGGTGTAGGTGCAGGTGCAGGTGTAGGTGTAGGTGCAGGTGTAGGTGTAGATGCAGGTGCAGGTGTAGGTGTAGGTGTAGGTGCAGGTGTAGCGTGGTGGTGCATTACTCAGCAGGTGCTCGTGTTCTTGTTAGTGCTGTCAGTTTTCCTCCCCTGCCACTTATGTTTTTATTTTCACCTTTTCCTTTTTATTATCCATTTTCCTTCTTTATTTTCCCTTTTTCCTTTCCCTCTTTCTCCATCTCTATTTACCCTTTTCCTCTCAGTCACTACCATCAAACTTTATAAAAAAACAAAGACATTTATTATTTTTACCTTTATATTACCTCAAAAGTTTTCCTGTTTCCTCTCAATTCGTAATAAATATAAGAGAAAGGAAAATGAGGAAAATCAATGTAATTTTCCTCTTCTCTCCCTTTATTCTCCAGTTTCCTTCCCTCGATGATGATGATGATGATGACGATGGTGACGATGATGATGATGATGATGATCAGATGTGGGTAAGAGGAAATACAGTGGAATTCCTGATTAAAGAGATGATATATTACATTGATGATGATGATGATGATGATGATTAACTGTGTGGAGTGGTAAGTGTGTGTGTGTGTGTAATTCACCGGGTCGGTCAGGATCACTTGATGGTCGTGATCGTCAGCATTTTACCCTCCAGGAAGGGAGATGAGAGCTCATATAGTCCGATCTAAGGGCAAGGCTGTGACCTTCACACACCCACACACCTGTCCCCTTGCTGAAGAGGGACAGTAACCACCCACTTCGTCAGTGAAACTTTTCGCAACCTGAGCGAGGCGCGAACTCCCGTCTATCAGATGGCAAGCGAGAACGTTACCACTGCACCAGCGAGCGGTGTGTGTGTGTGTGTGTGTGTGTGTGTGTGTGTGTGTGTGTGTGTGTGTGTGTGTACAGTAAAGGTAACATGCGAAAGAAATATGGATAAAGGTAAAGTTCGCGTGTGTGTGTGTGTGTGTGTGTGTGTGTGTGTGTGTGTGTGTGTGTGTGTGTGTGTGTGTGTGTGACCCTCCACCACTGTCAGCCCTTACACTATTCAGCAGACAAGCCGACCCTTCCATCCCCCCCCCCCCACAGCCAAGCCCGGATCTTCACCAGCTTAGTCTACTTAACACCTCTTTCTTAGCGATTTATTCTGTTAAAGGAGAGGAAGAGGAAGAAGAAGAAGAAGAAGAAGAAGAAAACATTCATCGGTCAAATTGCAAAAAATCAAGTCTTCTTCTTCTTCTTCTTCTAGTTCTTGTTCTTGATCTTCTTCTTCCTCTTCTTTTTCGTCTTCTTCTTTTTCTTTTTCCCCTCTTTCTTTTCCATTCTTTTTATTTTCTTTTTGAGACTTGTCCATGGATCGCTTGTGTGAATGGTACAGGGAGTCGCAAAAACTCAACCACTCTTCCACTGCGTCTGCGTCACACTCAGGGCATGTCCGTCACTCTCCTCGTAACGCATCATACCAGAGAGAACCATCAACGGATACAGGGATATACCAGGGAAGTCTGAGAAATATACCAGGCCTCTCTCAGCTTAGGAATATTAGCCAGCAGAGGAAAGATGGAATATTGGGCGAAATTTTGTTTAAGACTGAGTGACGTGTGGAATATTTGTCTACGTTTCTCTGTCTGTTCCTTCTCTCCCGTACATGAATAAAAGAGACACACACACACACACACACACACACACACACACACACTCACACACACACACACACACACACACACACACACACACACACACACACACACACACACAGTAGAGGAATTTATATGTAACCCAAACCCAACCTAACCTAACCTAACCTAACCCAGCCTAACCTAACCTAGCGTAGCTTGGCGTATGTTGAAAACCTTGACCAAAATACTGCGACTTTTTTCAGATACCAGCAACAGCAGCAGCAGCAACAGGTGAGGGCGGCTGGTGGTGGTGGTGGGGAGTACACGCTGTTTTTATCGCCGTTTTTCTGTTTCCACTCCTTCCTTGTTTGGATTTCCGCTGTTTTTATCACCGTTTTTCTGCTTCCACTCCTTCCTTGTTTGGATTTCCTCTCTGTTTTAATTGATCGGCTGTTCCTGTTTTTCTTTCCTGTCTCTTTGGAATATGTGCTCATTCTTGGTTTATTTAATTATTTTTATTTAACGACGGTTCCCTTTTTTCTTTCCTTTTTTATTATATTTTCTGCCCATTTTTGTTTTTCTCTTTCTCTCTTTCTGTTCTCATTTTTTGCTTGCTTACTTTCTTACACTGGAACCGTCCTTTTGCTTATATTTTTCCTGTGTACATAAAAGCTTGTGAGTAATATTTGTTCTTTCACCTCACTTCAAAGGGGAAAGGTAACACTCTTGCCCTTGGTGGTGTTCCCGTAAGGTACAATTCTATTTTTTAGGGGAGAAAAGGGCAAACAGAACGACAACACACACACACACACACACACACACACACACACACACACACAGGTACACAGACCCATTCATGAAGCCATACACTAGAACGTACACACACACACAGGTACACAGACCCATTCATAAAGCCATATACGAGGAGAACACACACACACACACACACACACACACACACACACACACACATCTGCCTGTTAACACCCTTGCCTTACCTGTCCTCTCATCAACTCACCTTTGTTTTCACCTGAGCCTAAAATTGGGGACCGGGGAGTTGTGTCCCCCCATGACGTCACTTCCTTTTTATTCCTACTATTTCCAGGTGATTTAATTAACCTGGGAGGGACTTTAAAAATGGAGGAAGTTCCTGTGACCTTCATGTTCCCTTTAATTATGCGAGTGTGTTGGAACTGGGAGGGTTGGATGTAGGGTTTTTTATTTCTTCAGTCTATGTTGTTTTTTGGCTTCTCTCTCTCTCTCTCTCTCTCTCTCTCTATCTATCTATCTATCTATCTATCTATCTATCTGTTCTTTACCATTCATTTTTGCTTGATCCATAACCCTTCCGCCAATTTTGATATTAATCGGATTAAAACTGTATGAGTTGACCTTCCTTGTGTCCCTGACCCTTGACCTTTCCCCTGTTACCTTGACCTTTGGCTGATTATACTCAAAATCTAATCCTTTTATCCCTGTCTTACCAAACCCTTCCACAGAGTTTGGTCTAAATCAAATAAGAATACTTAGGTTGATTTTGCTATGTGATTAGTCTCAAAAACAATATGTCAACCCCTTGCCTGATTCTCAACCCTTTTACTAAGTCTGGTTCCGTTAAAATCAAAAGTGAGTCTATTATTTTTTGGCAATAGACACACGGGTCGAACATTGACATTGCTCTGTATCCTTGACCTTTGTGTAAGTGTTCTCAGATTCCCTTTATTCTTGTCTTTCCTTCAACTCTTCCACCAAAATTGACCTAAATCGGATGAATACTGTTTGAGTTATTTTGTTCCTACACATACAGACAGACAGTCACATACACACATGCTAAGCAAAATATAACACCTGCTCTTGTTTCACGAGCGCTGGTGTAATTGCATCATTGGGTTGAAGGGACTCAGAGTTCTTTGTCACTGGCGTACTGTAATGCTTCACAGGCAAAACAGAGAGTTTGTAGTAGTGTTGTTTTCCCTACTACAAGTAATTGTTTTGAACACCGCTGCCAGTGAGCTGACCCCTCCCCTCCACCACCCACTTCCCCTCCACCCCCCATCCTCCCTCCCCCATCTTTCCCCTCACCCACTCCCTTCCCCCTCACCCACTCCCTTCCCCCTCCACCACTCCCTACACTTTCTCTACAACTTCACCACAATTATCACCCGTCACCCGTGGATGCGTAGAATTTCTATTTTCACCGCCAGCACCATCACCACCACCACCACACACACTCAAAAAAAAAAAATCTACCGCCACCACAACCATCACCACCACCAACAACAACTCTTCCACCATCACCACCATTGTCACCACCAACACACACACAAAAAAAAAATCTACCGCCACTACTACCATCACCACCGCCGCCAACAACTCTTCCACTATCACCACCACCACCACCACCACTACCACCACCGCCACCACCCTCCCTCCTGGCCGTGGATACCTAGTAATTCTATTTTCATGGTGTTCAACCTTTGTCCTACTGCTCTACTCTCCTCACCATCCAGCCTGTGTCGACTCGACCCAGTTCAACTTTTTTTTGTTAGTTTTCATTCTTTTTATCAGAGCTCTTTTTGACTCATTGCTCTCTAGTTTATCTAATTACTCTCTTCATTTGCTCTCTGATTCATCGCTCTCTATTCTGTCCATTTATTCACTCCATCTGCTCCGTTCTTTATTCACCCTCTCCCTATTTCATTCATTTACTCTCCCTATCTCCTCGTTTTCTTACTCATCTCTTCCAGTTTATCCATTTTCTCTCTTCGTCTACTCTCTTTCTGACTCAGTTTATCTCTATTTTATCTACTTACTCTATCCGTCTCCTTTCTTTCTTATCCAGTCACTATTCTTCCCCATATCTCTTAACCCCTTGAACACGAGAGAGTCATTTCCTTCCCCCACCCTCACCCACACCCCTCCTTCACCCACACCCACACCCACACCCTCCCTCACACCCCCCCTCACCCACACCCACACCCCTACCCACACCCTTTCTCACACCCTCCCTCACCCACTCCCCTACCCACACCCACACCCTCTCTCACACCCTCCCACACACACACCCTCATCTTCACCTTCCCTCACCCACACCCACACCCTCACTCACACTCACCTCCCTCCCACACTCTCCTTTGCCCACAGACGCACCCCACGTCCCCCGACCATTTCTCAACTGTTTCTATCTCTTGTTTTTTACCGGTGTCCTCTCTCTCACTCACTCTCTCTCACACACACACACACACACACACACACACACATTTTCGTTTTTCCCCGTTCTTGCTTTATTTATCCATGTAGTGTTTTATTTCTTCTCTCTACCGCCACATCCACGGATCTAAGCCTAGCAAATCCACGTAAATTATTATTTCTTTCTTTTTTTTTAAGCCGATTTAGGGAACTGTTGCGAGAAACATTCATCGCTGACAACCCTTTTCCTCTCAATATTAATATATTTTTTTCCCCATAAAGTCAAATTATTTTATTCAGTTACGAAAGTAGAAGAAGAGGGAAAAGAAGAAGAAAAAAAGAAAAGTAGAAGAAGAAGAAATGAAGAAGAAGAAGAAGAAGAAGAAGCAGAAGAAGAAGAAGAGGGAGAAGAAGAAGAAGAAATTTGATAAAGAAGAAAACTGTGATAAAAAGAAGAAAGAGAAGAAAAAGGAAAGTTAAAAGCATCCCAGGTAAAGCCAGACGTCTTAATTTATCTCAGAAAAAATCGGTCCCAGTCAAAGGGGAAATAAAGCAAGCGAGGCGAGGGTGTTGGGGGTCCACGTCTAGCGCCAGTGACTTGACAATTCCTCCAGCAATACCAGCCTGTCCGTCTGTCCTGTCACCACCAACGAGGGGGAGGGGGTGACGGAGGGAGAGAGGGGTAAGGGGAAGGGGTGAGGGATGGGGTGGAGGGGAGGGGGATGCGTCTACCTCCTTTCTCTCTGCACCTTTGTCCACTCCAACATTCCTCTACTTCTACCTCCGCCTAGGAAGTTGGAGGAAGTTATGTATTCACCCCTGTCTGCCTCTTAGTCTGTCTGTTGATTTGTGTACAAGATATCTCAAAATACAAGATGCTGGACGTGTGGGCAGTGGGTCAAAGAAGAGTGATTTCTTTTTTAGGTAGATCCGGATGCAGGAATAAATCATTAATGTTATTACTCTGGAAGGAGATACGCGCAACCTAGATAATATTTAACAGGGAAGACTGAGACCGTAGACTTTATTATCTATGTGAGACCGTAAAGGCATTCGTCTGGTTAAATTCTGAGGTGGATCCTGATGGTAATGCAAGAATTAATCGTAAATTTTATTGACGTTGGCGGAGGTATGCGCTTTCTGAGTGCTTTCTAGTTTTATTTGTATGTGTGGAACTGGGGAGCCACTTTTCATAAGACGTACACACACACACACACACACACACACACACACAGTCAGTCATTATTATTATCATCTACATCTCTTACCCTCCCACTTCGACCTTCTAACAGCTCGTCCTACTACCCCCAGTCAACTCGTTCCCCTGTCCCTTTATTCCTACCAACTTATCCTTTCGTCCCTTTAGGCCCCATCTCGTCCCTCGTCCCTCATGTCCTGCCAACTCATCCCCTCCTTCCCTTACCCCCACCAACTCCTCCCCTTCTCAGTCCACTAACCCAGTCAATTCGTCCTTTTCTCAATCCCCGTTCCTGTCCTCCGCAACTCGTACTCAATTCGTCCCTGAAGAATCACAGAACATCCCTTTCTCATCATCTTAGCACACCACCTCGTCCCTCTACTTCGTCTCCCATAGTGCCCCCATCTCCTCCCCTATTTCATCCCTCCATTTCTCCCCATCTCCTCTCCATCTTATTCCCATCTCGCCCCCCACCTCGTCCCCTATCTCGTCCTCATCGTTCCTCTAGCCCCCGCCTTGTCCTCGTCCCCCCATCTCGTCCTCCCCACCCCCATCTCGGCAGACGTGTTATTTCCCCGGAGTGGCTGCGTCAATAGCTGGGTGCCGGCAAGATGGATGGGAGGGCCGGCCACATGCGACCCCCAGGTGATCCCCCCCCTAGCCCCCATAGCCCCCATACTCCCCCATAATCTCTTGTAGCCCCCATAGTCCCCCTCCATAGCCCCATGTAGCATCCCGCGGTCCCCATTTTCCTATACTGCCTTCATTCGTGGTTTTGATCCCCCTTTTCGTCTTCTCTCTCTCGCCTCTACTACCCTACCCTCACCCATTGTCTTGCTCCATTCCCTTTTACGCCACCCCTTTCCCCCCACCCCTTTTCCCCATACTTTTCTCTTCTTATTCCATATTTTCCCATAACCCATGTCTCCCCCCATAACTCACCATAGTCCCCTACTCCCCCTACTCCCATAACCCCTTGCCTCCCCCACTTACTGCCCCTCACTCATTGTTTTGTCCTCATCATTTTTCCCCATACCTTTCTCCTTGTCTCATTCCCCCATTAATCCGGGTGCACCCCCATCACCCACTATTACCCCCCATTCCAATAGTCTCCCCTACTATCCTTGACTTTGTCCTCCCCTTTTTTTTCCCTCTTATCCTCCCTTTATTTCCCCTTTGCCCTCCCGCTTCTCCCCCTTCGCCTCTGCCCAAGATGTGCCCCTTTCCCAAGCCTCCCCCTTCTCTTACCATTGCCTCCCCATCCATTTTCTCCCCCACCTTCTATCTAGCGTTTTTATTCCATTTTTCAACTCATCTATTTTTCATACTCTCCGTCTAATAATTTTCACCTATTCTAATTCTTCTGTCTTCCGCTCCACGTTCCTCATACTTTCTATCTAAATCTATCTTTCTATTTTCTCTTTCCGTCCCTTTCTATCCCTTTGCCATTCACTCCTCCTCTCTTCTATCTTCTGTTTCTACTTCTACTTTTCACTCCTTCCTTCCTTTTTTTTCACACTTTCTGCTTCATCTATATATTTCTATTTCTCCCTCCCGTCCTTCCCCATCCCCTTACATCTCCCTCTTCCACCCACATCCTCTGGTCAAACATATTTTATTCTTTCACCCAGCCATTCATCGTGTGTGTGTGTGTGTGTGTGTGTGTGTGTGTGTGTGTGTGTGTGTGTGTGTGTGTGTGTGTGTGTGTGTGTGTGTGTATGTAGTAGTGGTAGTAGTAGCAGCAGCAGTAGCACAGTAGTAGCAGGTGTAGTGTTGTTTGCGGTATGATATGGTGCGTGTATGATGGTGTGATCTGGTGTGCCCTAGGGAGTGTAGTGACAATTTTGTGGTGTTCTGGTGTGGGATGGAGTGTACGGATGTGTGAGCTTGTGTGGTGTGGGAGAGAGTGTGATATTTTTTGTGGTGTAACAGAGAGTTTGGTACTTTTTGTGGTGTGGCGGGGGTGGGGGGACAAACATACCACATTCCACTCCAATTGTACATGTGGTGTGATGTGGTGGTTGTGTGTAGCGTGTGATGGTGTGGTATTATTTGTGGTGTAATAGGTGTGGTATTTCTTGAGGTGTAACAGAGGGACTGGTATTTTTTTGTGGTGTGGCAAGGGGGGACAGACAGATCGGTGTGGTTTATGATACAATTTCTACACCGATTGTCCCTGTCTCTGCTGGGAATTCTGGTACTAGATTGTTCATATTCCTCTACTGTTCTTAAGGTGACTATACTCCTTTCACACCAACTTGGCCTAAAACTGATACCTCTTCATCTTTATTCTGGGCCGTAACAATAGATTAGTACTAGAATATGATGCTAGTCACGAAGATGTGCTAGGATGGAGAGCCGTAGCATTGTCGTTTTCTGGTAATAAGGCAAAGAGAAATAAACTGCAACAGGACGAAAATCTGGGCCAAGTTAAGATGAAAGGACCATTGTTCAGCTTTTCAGTGTGATGTGTTATTATTTACATTCTTTTCATCCCAGACGATTTTGTTCATTTTAATCAGTTGCGTCAGGAATATTACCCTACCACGTCACCACCTCGTCACCACCACATTACCACCTCGTCACCACCTTGTCACCACCTAGTCACCACCACCTCACCACCCCGTCACCACCATGTCACCAGCACGTCACTACATCACACCACCACGTCACCACCTCGTCACATCACACCACCTCGTCACCACCACGTCACCACCTGCAGTGTCCATGGTCGTGATGGCGTCATTTGTACTCATGAGTCTGCCTCCTTTTGCCTCCTCCATTCTCTCCGATTTTCCTTTCTTCTTCCTGCTTTCCTCCTCTTCTTCTACTTTCTCTCCTGCCTCCTTCCTTCTCTCCTACTTTCTCTCTTTCCTTCCTTCTCCTCTCCAAGTTTTCTCTCCAGGTTCCTTTTTCTCTCCTGGGTTCCTCTTTCTCTCTTCCTTCCCCTCGCCTCTCTCCTTCTTCCCTCCCTCTCTCCTACTTTCTCTCCTCTTTCCTTCTTTCTCTCCTCTTACTTTCTCTCCAAGTTCCCTCCTTCTCTCCTACGTTCCTCCTTCCTTCTTCCTTCCCCTCACCTCCCTCTTTCCATCTCACTACCTTCAGTCAAATATTCCTATTTTTCTTTCTTCCTTCTGTTTCTCCTTCCTTCCTTCTTCCCTCCTACCCTCTCTTCTACCTCTCCATTCTTCTCCTCCATGTTCTCTATCTTCTTCCTTCCTCTTCCTCTTCTCCTCACTTCATTCTCTCTCTCCCTCCCCATTTCTCATTTGTTTCCTCTCCATCTCTCTCATTCAATGTCTTTCTTCCTTCCTCCTCCCCCCTCCCTCCCCCTCCCCCTCCCTGTTTCCACTCCCTCTTGCTTAGTGTCTTTCTCCTCCTTACCTAAGTGGTCCTCTCTCTCTCTCTCTCTCTCTCTCTCTCTCTCTCTCTCTCTCTCCACCCACCCACTCATCTCCAATCACTTATTACGCATCCCAGGAAAGACGAGATAGAGATGCTGTGTTATGGCGGTAACCCTAGATCATCCTGGGTCTAATATTTCAATCTCTATCATGTTAAAGGAAGCCAGACAGGTGTATAAGAAATTGGGAGGGAGATGGGCCAGTTCTCTCTCTCTCTCTCTCTCTCTCTCTCTCTCTCCTATCCCATTATCTCTACTTTCCTTTGTAACTGATATCCCTTCCCCTCCTCCTCTCTCCCCCTTCCCCCTCCCCTTCTCCTCTCCTCCCCTCCCCCTTCCCTCCCCCTTCCCTCCCCCTCTCCTCCCCTCCCCATCCCCTTCCTTCCCCTCTTCTCTCCTCCTTCCCATATTGATTCTTTTCTCTCCTCTTCCCTCTCTTCCTCCATTCTTATCTCCTCTGTCTTTCCTCCTCGTCTTTCCTCCTCCTCCTCCTCCTCCTCCTCCTCCTTTTCTTCCCTTTCTTCCCCTCTTCTTATCCCTCTATGCCTCTTTCCTTCGCCTTCCTTTCCTTTTCCTCCTCTTCTTTTTTTCTTTCTTTCCTTCTTTTCCTCCTCTCTCTTTCTCCTTCTCATCTCTCCTTTTCCTTCCCCTCATCCTCTTCCTCCTTCCCTTCCTCTTTTTCCCTCCTTCCTCTTATCTCTCCTCTTCCTCTTCCTCCTCCTCCTCCTCTTTTTCCTCCTTCCTTTTATATCTCCTAGTCTTCTTCCTCCATCCCTCCTCGTTTTTCCCTCCTTCCTCTTTTCTCTCCTCTTCCTCTTCCTCCTTCCCCTCCTCTTTTTTCCTCCTTCCTCTTATCTTTCCTCTTCCTCTTCCTCCTTGTGTATCTATATTCTTCCTCTCTCTTCTTTTTTTTTTTTTTTTTTAACTTTTTCTTTCAAATTTCTGCTGTCCTCATTCATATTGCTCAGTTCAAATAAATCGAGCTTTCTCAATACTACAGGTAGATAGATAGACAAATAGATAGATAGATAGACAGATAGTTAAGCAGGTAGGTAGGTAGGCAGGTAGGTTGGAAGGAAGGTAGGTAGGTAGACAGACAATCAGACATACAGGCAGCCATAGACACGGAAAGACAAAGAGACAGATAGATAAACAGATAGATAGACAGACAGACAAGCAGACAGACAGATAAGTAGATAGATAAATAGATAAATGCGTCAAGTTGACAATCGTTCTGCCAAGTTAGTTTTCGCGTCATTGAAGTTTGTAGCAACGATGTAACTTTCCGTGATTGCAAAAACCTCTCCCCGGATGCAGAAAATCACGCCTGCCCCGTGATTGAGGAGCTGCTGGCGTAGTGGTTAGCACTTCCACCTCGTTAGTGCTAGAACTCGAGGTCAAATTTCGCGCCGGTCAGACTCGTGGAGAAAAGAGGTTGAGACTTGGTAATAATTGACTGTCTGTTTTAGTAATATATTGTTGTAAGCCTTTTCTCTCCTTCTTCTCTTCCTCCCCCTCCTCTTCAGTTCCCACTTCCTCTTCCTTTTCCTCCTCCTCCTCCTCCTCCTTCATCACCATCCTCCCACCTGCTTCCCGTGAGACACAATACCACACCTCAACTCATCACCCAGTAAGGATTCACCCTCACCCCATCTCACCCTTACCCCTTCACCCTCGCCCCCTCACCTCCTCATCCCCACTCCGCCCCCTCCCCCTCTCACCCTCACCCCCACTCCCTCTCACCCTCAACTCCACCCCCTCTCACCCTTACCTCCGCCCCCCCCTCACACATATTACCACCCCCTGTCACCCTTACCTTCACCTCCTTTCGCCGTCACCCCCATCCCCTCCCCGTGACCTCCTTCCTCTCTCCTCCCGGCTCCTACCCTTTCATCCCTCCCCCTATCCCCTCTCTTTCTCTCATCCCCTCACCTCCCCTCACCCTCACCCCTTCCCCCTTCCAGCCACCTTC
>NC_137055.1:34379286-34399286 GCF_032717465.1 Coenobita brevimanus
AGAGAGAGAGTGGGAGTGAGAGGGGAAAAGTTAAGGTGGAGAAAGAAAGGAAAAGAGTGACGGAGAGGGGAAAAAAGAGACAGAGACGGAGAAAGAAAGAGGAGGTGTGTGTGTGTGTGTGTGTGTGTGTGTGTGTGTGTGTGTGAGAGAGAGAGAGCGAGAGAGAGGGAGACACAGAGAGATAGCAACATAGTGGGCCTCCTTCCGCAAGCATTGTGCCAGTGAATCCCAGTTATGGCGGCAGAGACCCCCCCACACACCCTGACAAACCCACACCATCAGTCTGAGCCGGGCAGGGGGTGGGGATGGAATGGGGAAGTGGGGGTGAGGAGAGAGAGGCGGGGAATGGAGGGGGAGAGAAGGAGAGGAGAGGAGAGGGAGAGGGGAGGGGGAGAAAGAGGAGAGGAGAGGAAAAGAGAGAGAAGGAAGAGAGGAGAGGGAGAGGTGAGGGAGAGAGAAGGAAGACAGGAGAGAGAAGGGGAGGGGGAGAAAAAGGAGGGGAGAGGAGGGGAGAGGGAGAGGGGGAAAAGGGAAGAGGGAGTGTGTATGAGAGTCTATGCATGAGACATGAAAATGTAAGAAAAAAAAAAACTGTGTGAGAGAGAGAAAAGGTGGGGGTGTGCATGAGGATAAGTAGGGAAGATGTGGATGTAGTAGGTATGGAGGAATGAGAGAGAGAGAGAGAGAGAGAGAGAGAGAGAGAGAGAGAGAAGTGAGATAGTGAGTCAGGCCACAGTACAAGTCACGGCCGCCAGCGTAATCCAACGATTATTCTGTATCACGGCGGTCCCAGTAGTACTCTCTCTCTCTCTCTCTCTCTCTCTCTCTCTCTCTCTCTCTCTCTCTCTCTCTCTCTCTCTCTCTCTCTCTCTCTCTCTCTCTCTCTCTCTCTCTCTCTCTCTCATCTTGTAACATCTCTCCTCCCCCTCTACCCTCCCTTCCTTCTCCTCCTCCCTCCCACTCCCTCTTCCTCTCTTCTGTTTCTCCTTCACCTTCCTCCCTTTCCTCCCCCTCTCCTTCCTCTCTCCCTCCTCACCTCTGTCTCCCCTCCTTATGCCTTAATCCACACTCTCATCCTCTGACACCCTTCCTCCCTCTCCCCTCTCTCCTCCTCCTCCCTCCCCTCTCCCCATCTTATACTCCCCACCACTACAAATCCTCCTTTAGCTGAATAAAATCGTCTGGAGGCAGCAAGAATCATCATCATCATCATCATCATCATCATAATCATCATCATCATCATAATCATTATCATCATCATAATCATCATCATCATCATCATCAAAATCTTCACTAATATGTCTAGATGCAGGAAGACGAAAGCAGAAACAAGTCCTAAAGTGGAGGATGCGGGAGCTTCAGGCCCTTTTGGTTAATGCCCTTGGTGTGGTGTGGTGGGGAGAGGGAGGGTGGTTTTGTGCGGTGTGGTGTGTGGTGTGGTGTGGTGTGGTGTGGTGTGGTGTGGTGTGGTGTTGTGAGCGAGGGTAATTTTGTATGGTGTAGTGTGGTGTGGTTTGGTGTAATGTGGAGAAGGAGGATGATCTTGTATGTGGTGTGGTGTGGTGTGGTGTTGTGTTTTGTGGTGTGGTGTGGTGTGGTGTAGTGTAATGTGGCGAGGGAAGGTAGTTTTGCCTGGTGTGATGTAGTGTATCATCTCTAAAGTCACTAAAACGAAGCACACGTCAGAAAATAGTTAGTAAGAAGCGGACGGACAGAGCCGCTTCCCCCACACCTAAAAACAAACATCCCTCACCAAACAGACGAGATTTAGCACCGATTTTTGTCTGACCAGCAGCGCCCACTAATCTATTTTGAGAGCGGAGTTAATCTGATCTTAATTCACCAGTGGAGTGGGTTTTCTCCTCCCCTCTGCGTGCTTAATTAAGAATGTCAATATTTAATCCATGGAGCCACTTCTAGACTTCACTCGTTGCTTTGCTCTGTGTCTTGAAAGGAGTGAGTGGGGACTGATGATGATGGTGATGGTGATGGTGGTGGTGCTGGTAGTGACGCTGGCTGTGAAGATGATGATGATGATGGTTGTGGTGGTGGTGATGGTGGCTATGTTGATGGTGGTGACGATGATGCTGGTTGTGGTGGCGATGGTAGTTGTGATGGTGGTGGTGGTTGTGGTAGTGGTGATGCTGGTGGTGGTGGTATTGGTGGTGGTGACTAAGATAATGATGATGATGATATTAAATTCGATAAACACCCTGAACAGTCATAGCTTCCATCTGCCCACACACTAGACTTCCTTTTCCCTTTTTCCTCTGATTCACGTCCCCTGCCACATCGGACACCTGTATCCTTGCTCTCCCTGTCCAGTATAAATGTTAGTAAATTAAGTTAGGGTTTGAATATAAAAGCAGGTAGTATTGCACCGTTTCTTTTAGGCTTTTTTAATATCGTTTTATGGTAGTTTTCATATTCTTCCTGTGTTATAGATTTGCAAAAATTTAATTTAAATATTGTCTATCTGTCTGTCTGTCTCTTTGTCTATCTAGCTATCTATCCACCTTACACCACAAGCCTACATCACTCCATACCACCATACACCACCACCACCTCATGCCACCTATACCACCCTACACCACCACTACACCACCATTACACTACCTCATATTACCTTACCCCGTCACCACCTTACCCCACCACCACCTTACACCACCACCACCACCTTACACCACCACCTCCCTACACCACCTCATACCAGCTATACCCCACTACACCACCCTGAAGGAGCACCACCAGGCTTCCTTGACCCTCGTGTAATTAGTTCATTCGTTCAGACTCTCCCTCACGACACTGATATCTCTCATCATCTCAAATAACATTAATTATTCAAAGAGGATTTAGAACACATTAATCTCCTTATCATTATTATTATTATTATTATTATTATTATTATTCCATTACCTTCGTTACTATTCTCGTTTTACGCCAACTTGACCTAAAATTGCCATCTCTCCATCTTGAATGCTGGGTGGTCACAGTAGACTAACACTAGACTATGATGCTAGTCACGAGGAAGTGCTATGAAAAATGACGTAGAGCTGTAATATTTATTTTCTTTCATCTTAACTTGGCCCGGATCTTCGTCCTTTTCCAGATTATTTCACGCACTTTAGTGGCAGAAAAGGACAATACGAAGGACCCTTTTCACAGCACTTCTTCGTGACTAGCATCATATTCTAATGTTAATCTGTCGCTGCAACTCAGCATTCAAGCTGGAGAGATGACAACTCTAGGCCAAGTTGGAGTGATAAGAGTAGTGTCACTTACCTGGGAGTGAAAAGTATCTCAAGGTAAGAAATGCGTTATTGGAAGGTATAATTATATTGGAGATGGACTCCTTCACGTGGTGGTGCCGATATAACAAGGTAGCTTCACTGCTGAGTTACACAGATGTGTGTATGGGGGAATAGGTGGATGTGGGTGTAGGGGAGTGGATGTGTGTGTGTGTGTGTGTGTGTGTGTGTGTGTGTGTGTGTGTGTGTGCATCCATCTTTATGTGCACAGAGAAGATATATGACAACTAAAAGGATAGAGAAGATTAATTACACCTTTTCACAGCGAGGAGTCACCATTATGAATTAATTCGTCTGGTACGAGAAAGAACGCAGTAGAAAAAAAAAAAAACTCAAGGGGTTGAAGTCCTAACCCCCTCTCATGGCCAGAACAACTCTCGCATTTTACTCCCTCTAACGCCAGACGATTTTATTCAGCTGGGAGTGAGTCATAGGAGCCTGAGAGTGTCAATCCAACCCTCTCTATTCACTCTGTGTCGTGATGAAGGATTGATTGAAGAAGACAAATTCCTTTGATGGTAATTTTAGCTAACGGTGTGTGATCAGTACCTCTCTCTCTCTTCTCTCTCTCTCTCTCTCTCTCTCTCTCTCTCTACCCAGTGACATTTTTACTCCCGTCCCGACCATTGTGTTTTGTGCTTCCCTACAGCATTCCTAGCGTGGCTCCCTGCAGTTGCCTGTGAAAGGGGGAGGGGAAGGGGGAGGGGGAAGGGGAGGGGGAATAGGAGGAAGGGTTGGGAAAGAGGGAGGGGGAGGAATATGCGAAGGATAAGCAGAGTGAGATGAGAGGAAGGAAGGGGTAAGGAAGAGGAAAGGAAGGGAGGGGTAGTACGAGGAAGATAGGGGAAAGATCGTGGAGGAGGGGGAGGGGAGAGGAAAGGGAAAGGGAAAGGGAAGGGGAAGTGGAAAAGAAGAGGGTGTAGGAGGAAAATAGAGGAGAGACAGATAGATAGGCAGATAGACAGGCAGACAGAGAGAGACAGAAAGACACAAAGAGAGACAAAGACAGAAGGATCATGAAAACAGAAAAAAGAAAAACAGGCAGAGAGAGAAAATGAAATAGACAGAAGAATGAAGAATGTAGTAAACTGAGAGAGAGAGAGAGAGAGAGAGAAGTTAGAGGGTAAAGGGAGACTGGAAGGAGAGAAAACATGAAAGGGTGGTAGGGAGTGGGAGGAAAGGAGAAAGCAGGAAGGGAAGAGGGAGAAAGAGGGAGACGAAATTGGGGAGCAAAGGGATGGGGAGAGAGAAAAAAGACAAACAGGTAGACAGACAGAAAGAAAGAAAGATAAGAAAGAAAATATTAGGAGGTAGAATCCGAGGCCTATATCGCTTCGGCCAAGAATACGTGCTATTTTCTTCTGACCACCAATCAGATCCAGACAGAAATTTGTTCTGATCAGGCTCTTATTTGTCAAAGAAGAACCAACGAAAGACTAAAAAAGAAAACAAAAAACAGTAATAAATGTGTTCGTTCCTAAAAAGAAAGAAAGAAAATAAGAAGATGAACAGAAGAGAGAAATTTAAGCTCCTTTCTTTTCGGGATACCTGGACACACTGCGTTTTAAGACGGGGGGGTTATACGTAAGGGAAAGGTGGCAAGAAGGTAAGGCCCTCTACCTCCTGCATCTCTTGACTTACCATATCCCTCCACCACCATCACTTGCCCACCCTCCTCTCCTGTCTTACCATATCTCCCCCACTACCACCTCATTCCCACCCTACTCCCACCCCTCTCCTGCTTTACCATATCTCCCCACTCCCTCTCCACTTCTACCTCACTCCCACTCTCTCTCCTGTCTTACCATATCTCCCCCACTCGCACCCCACTCCCACTCACTCCCCACTCCTGTACCTCCCCACTTTTTCCTGCCGGCCCATCAGACAGAAGCCAAAAACTGTTTCTGCGTGACATAACGTGATTAGCCCAACATTCGTCCCACCGTTTCAGCGCGTTATTGCAACTACAATATATTTTTGGCTCTGACTGGCGTTGGGGGGAGGGGAGGGGGAGTAGAGGGAGGGGAGGGGAGTGGGTGGGGGAGGGGAGTGGGAGGGAGGAGTGGGTGTGGGTGAGTCCTTTCGATATGATGTATTTTTTTTATCAGTGATGCAGAAGACGTGGGTTTAGTGAGAGAATAGGCGTGTGTGTGTATGTTGCGGTGTGTATGTATGATGTATATGTACGGATGTATGTATGTATGGATGGATGGATGGATGAATATATGTACCGTACGTACGTATGCATGGGTGGATGGATGGATGGATGAATGAATGGGTGGATGGATGGATAGGTAGATGGATGCATGGATGGGTGGATGGGTGGATGGATGTATGCATGTATGTATGTATGGACGGATGTACTAATCTCTCTCTCTCTCTCTCTCTCTCTCTCTCTCTCTCTCTCTCTCTCTCTCTCTCTGGGATGAATATGGACTGGACAGGCGGCTCTTCGTCCCTTAGTGCACCATTAGGGGAAGGAGGGCACGAGGGTGAACGGCCAATGGGATGTTAGTTGTCTTCATTTGTCTTCTTCTGGCCCTATGGATTTTGGATTCATTGCAGATTTTGGATTCATTGCAGATTTTGGATTCACTGTCCTACCTTTATTTTGGCCTATGGGAAGTTAGGTGTCTTCATTTGTCTTCTTCTGTCCCTATGGATTTTGGATTCACTGCAGATTTTGGATTCACTGTCCTACCTTTATTTTGACCTATTTTGATTTTGAATTCACCGCAGTTTTTTTTATTTGCATTCTTCGTGCCCTAAGGATTTTTACTTCACTGCTGAACCTTGATTTTGACTTATCTTGGTTTTGAATTCACTGCCTTACTTTGATTTTGACTTCCCTGTCCTACCATGATATTGACCTGTTTTGATTTTGCAGTGTTTTCTTCGTGTCAGGTTAGGTTAGTTTATGAGTCAAGTCAATCTTCTAGGTCAAGGTAGGTCAAGGTGGGTCAAGGTAGGTCAAGGTAGGTCAAGGTTGGTCAAGGTAGGTTAAAGTAGGTCAAGGTAGGTCAAGGTGGGTCAAGGTAGGTCAAGGTAGGTTAAGGTGGGTCAAGGTAGGTCAAGGTGGGTCAAGGTTGGTTAAGGTGGGTCAAGGTAGGTCAAGGTGGGTCAAGGTAGGTCAAGGTGGGTCAAGATAGGTCAAAGTGGGTCAAGGTAGGTCAAGGTAGGTCAGAGAAAAAAAAAAGGAAGGTTGATCATCCTGGAAAAATCAAACTTAGCAATTACACAAAAATCACACACACAGCAGAAATCAGCCACCCGAACTCCAATCCCTATTTAATAAAGATAATAAAATTCGGTTTAGTTTTTATTACCAACGGGAGTAAATAAAGCAGTTCACACCAGGCTACGTGCTCGTGTTTTATTCCCGTGTTTGTTTTTGGAATTACGTAGTGTTTCTCTGGTAATTTCTGGCCCAGTTTTTGAGGGCGTGGATAATCGGGAGTGATGCATGGACTGAGAGGGGTGTGTGTGGGTGTGTGGGTGGGGGATGTGTGGGTGTGTTTGGGTGTGAGTGGGTGGGATCTAGTTATTGTGTGTGTGTGTGTGTGTGTGTGTGTGTGTGTGTGTGTGTGTGTGTGTGTGTGTGTGTGTGTGTGTGTGTGTGTGTGTGTGTGTGTGTGTGAATTTTAGGTTCATTACCACACCAGATTCAAAATAATTGGCATTTAACTTTGCCCTTAGTCACTTCATTCTGACGACCTCTATTTCATTTCTCTCTCTCTCTCTCTCTCTCTCTCTCTCTCTCTCTCTCTCTCTCTCTCTCTCTCTCTCTCTCTCTCTCTCTCTCTCTCTCTCTCTCTATCAATGCCTTTCTCTCCCTATGACCCTCTCTGTCTCCAATCACAGTCAGCCTCTCCCTCTTCCCCCTTCCACCCTCCCTCTCTCTCTCTCTCTCTCTCTCTCTCTCTCTCTCTCTCTCTCTCTCTCTCTCTCCATATGATAATACATTTTTTTTTCTTCTCCACATCCCTTCCTATCTCTCCCTCTCAGTCAACCACTCTCTCCTGTTTTCCTTATCCTCTCTCTCTCTCTCTCTCTCTCTCTCTCTCTCTGGGTGGATGAAGGCCCGTCACAGTGACAAACTCATCACGACCGGCATATGCGTCAAACGTCCCGGGCTTGCTCACACGGAACGAGAGAGAGAGAGAGAGAGAGAGAGAGAGAGAGAGAGAGAGAGAGAAAAGAAAGGGGAGAGGAAGAAATGAGAGAGGAAGAGAGCGTGAAGAGTGAAAATTGCAGGGAGACTGAAAGAGGGAGACATGGATTGGTAGAGAGAGAGAGAGAGAGAGAGAGAGAGAGAGAGAGAGAGAAAGAGGAAGAGATAGAGAGAGAGAGGGAGAGAGAGAGAGAGAGAGAAAGAGGAAGAGAGAGAGAGAGAGAGAGAGAGATGGGGAATATAATTGATTCAGGGAAGAGGAAAGGATGAGGAGAGAGGGGAGAGAGATGGAAGAGGGAGAGAGCCGGATATTTGTAAGAGCGAGAGAGAGAGAGAGAGAGAGAGAGAGAGAGAATTACGGAATCTAATACCTCCTTATACTATTTCTTGACCAAACTTTACACATCCTACTGTTCAAGGTATATGTCTATCGTTGTATTTATCTATCTGCCTATCATTCCGTCTATCTATCTATCTAATCGTCTAGTTTGTCCAGTGATCAAGTGGTTAGAGATGTGGACTGCTGTGCGATAGGACGCGAGTTCAATCCAAGGCAGGGGAAGCGAGCAATTTAAGTATTTGAATTTCACTAACACATGCTTTACTAACCTTCCACAAGACCCGCAATACCATCACACTAGTACTTAATTAGTATGTATTTGATATGGACTGTGGGTATCAGCGTCGAAGTGGAGACATGTGAAGGTCTTTGCCACCTAGAATGACTGCAAGGACACAGGGAAAGGACTCTCAGTTTTATGCCTTGATTCGAACACACACAAAAGCAGGACAAGAGAGAGAGCACGACAGGAAGGATATAAACTAAATTCGGTAGGATAGGGAGGGTGAGAGGTATGTGAGGGGTAGAGGGAGAGAGAAGGGGTGGCTTGGTGTGATGTGGTATGAAGATGGGGTGGTGGGGTGTGGGGAAGGGATGATGTGGTGTGGGGCCGATGTGAGGTGATGTGGTATGGGGATGGGGTGGTATGGTGTCGTGGTGAGGTGGTGTGATTTGGAGATGATGTGATGTGGTGTGATGTGGT
This sequence comes from Coenobita brevimanus, assembly GCF_032717465.1. Lineage (NCBI taxonomy): Eukaryota > Metazoa > Arthropoda > Malacostraca > Decapoda > Coenobitidae > Coenobita > Coenobita brevimanus. The sequence goes on from NC_137055.1 coordinate 34,387,809, forward strand.
TTGGGGATGGAATGGTGTGGTGTGGTGTGAGGGTGGAGTGGTATGGTGTGATGTGGTGATAGGGTGGGGTGATGAGAGGTAGGGGGTGAGGTGAGGTGATATACTGTAGTGGGGGGAAGGGAACTGGGAAGCTTAACTAACTCTCATACCGTGGTAGGGGGACACTCTAATGGCTCTCTCTCTCTCTCTCTCTCTCTCTCTCTCTCTCTCTCTCTCTCCTTAACCATAGTTCTTTCACCTTAACTTGGCCCAGATTTTCGTCTTTTTGCAACTTATTTCACGTAAGTCAGAGAGACAGTGATACGGCTCAACATCCTTTTCCTAGCACTTTTTCGTGACTAGCATCATACTGTAGTCATAATCTATTGTTACATTTCATCATTCCAGATGGAGAGATGGCAATTTTAGGCCAAGTTAAAGTAAACAGAGTATGGCATTGTTTATTTCATCCCATGCAGTATAATGGCAGTCGCAAGAATTGAGTCACTTTCTTCTCTGCATATTTCATCACTGGCCATGTATGTGTGCATTTATGTATGTATGTATGTACAGTATGTATATGTGTACGTATGTATGTATGTATGTTCATCTTCATCTCCGTCCATGTTCTTCTATCAGTCTGTTTTTTGCCTGTCTCTGTATGGTATCTCTCTATCTACCTATTTATCTATCTACTCGTATGTATCTATCTATCTCTTGCCAGAGTTCATGTGCAAATTTCATAATAAAAAATGCCCCCAAGTCTCTCTGTCCCACTCACCTCATTCATTCCCACACCTTCACTCCATCCCACGCATCCCTCACATTTATTTTTTTTTCATTCCTCTACTAATTGATATATTCAGGGCTTTCTGCACCTATTTAGTAGTGGGAAAGATGATGATGATGATGATGATGATGATAGCAATGGACCCTAACCTAACCCCACCCAACCGAACCCAACCCAATTTAACCCATCCCAGTTCAACCCAACCCAATATAACCCATCCCACTCCAACCCAACCCAATATAACCCATCCCACTCCAACCCAACCCAATATAACCCATCCCAATCCAACCCAACCCAGTATAACCCATCCCAGTCCAACCCAACCCAACCCAATATAACCCATCCCAGTCCAACCCAACCCAGTATAACCCATCCCAGTCCAACCCAACCCAACCCAATATAACCCATCCCAGTCCAACCCAACCCAGTTTAAACCATCCCGGTCCAACCCAACCCAGTTTAAACCATCCCGGTCCAACCCAACCCAATATAACCTGACCTAACCCAGTCTAACCTAAGTCAAACCAACCTAACCTCCCTGATCTAAGAGGCACCGACCAAGCCATCGCCAGAGCAAAGACCCTTCCCTATCAGACTCGGCATTTCAGTGGGATGATTGGGGACACGGGGGTGCGTCGGAGGTTGCCATGGTGACGCCGTTTGTTTACATCTGCAGATCTCAGATTCCGTGCGGTCGTAGCCATAAATCCTCTTCAACTTTAGTCCCTCAGCACGAGGACGCCGTTTTTATGCCCCGTCATGTATAAGGCCGGGGCATATAGTGTTGGTCATGTCCTCACTTCTGTCCTTCCGTCCTTCCGTCCTTCCGTCCTTCCGTCCTTCCGTCCCGTTTTGCGTTTAGCTCATATCCGAAGAGACTGTCAAAGATACCTTCATTAATCTTCATACACAGGTACATATTGGTGAGGGCATTTCAACTATAGTCTGACAGATCGAAACGTAGGGTTTTGGTGGAGTCACCCCCTCCCTGCACTGTTGCCACGTTTCCGAGCTGACCTCTCCATCAGCGATGACCTTGACACTGTTTCCCTCTTGTGATCTCCGTTTTTCTAATACCCCCTATACCCCTGCCACCAACACCCCCTATACCCCTACCCCCAACAACACCCCCATCAACAACACCCGCTATACCTCCACCAACAACACCTCCTATAAATATAGACCCCCACCATCAACACCTGTATAATTATTAGCCGTTGATAATTGCTATACTTTTATTGAGAGCATACATTCTACCCTATTGCTCAAACTCCCTAATCTTACAATCCCATCTGTCTTAATCCTTCCCACTGCCTTCGTTCCTAAATCCCTTAATTGATCTATTTTTAACCTAAGTGTCCCCACACCTTTTAAACCATTTACCTCTCTGTCACTATTCTCCACCATATGTATCAACTTGTATTATATTGTGTATAGAACTTTCATACTGTATGCTGTACTACTGTATAATGTATAAGAATACCCACTGTTTAGTGGAAATAAAGTTTTATTATTATTATTATTATTATTATTATTATTTCTCTCTCTCTCTCTCTCTCTCTCTCTCTCTCTCTCTCTCTCTCTCTCGCTAGATTTTGTTATGTGTCATCCATGGTTTTTTACTTCCATTTTTATGTATGGATTATAATTTTGACTTTATTTCCGCACCACCCTTGAGGTAAAAGTCACGGCGCGTTTTTTTATAGAGGTTTCCCCAATAGGCCTAAATCCTGTAGGGGTTGGTGACCTCCAATAGCGTACACACAAACACGTGTCGCGTGAGTGCTGCCACCCCAGAGCTGTTTGATATATTTATTTTAATTATGAAAGGATCGCCTCTTCCCACTTTTATCCCTTCAAATTTTCTTGCAATTATACTTGCTAAATTAATTAGCAATGTTAGAAGTGTTGGGGAAGTAAATAATAATTAGAATATTTTTAGAGCAACACTGCCAAATTTTTATGCCACGTTTCTCTATTATCGTATAATATAGTATGCAGAATAGTTTTATTCTTCCTTGATACATGTCAGCACTTTCATTACAGTTATATTAGTATGAGTTATGTTTATGTATCATTCCTACTACACAAACCACAGGCGTTATACATCGTAGGGTTAGGAAACATGGCAATAGTGTAGGGAGGGGGTGACTCCACCCAAACCCTATGTTACGAGGAGGAACACTATAGGCCGAACCTTGATGACCTTGACTTTCCGTATGACCTTGACCTTCCACTCCTTGCTTTTGTGTTTAGCTCATTTTCTTGATAACCCGCAGCGAGGCATTCACGTACTATGGATATATTTCTAGTTAATTCCATTCTTGCTGCTTCCTGACGAGTTTATTCACCAGTTCTCCAGATGAGGTTTTTGCTGTTTATGAGTAATGGCATTGGTCTTGAAATTACAGAAGCAGAAACGTGTCATGACCTCCAAGGAAGAAATTGAGCTTCTGACAAACAGAAAGCCAGATTTTCATTGTTGTTGTTAGTAGCAGTAGAAGTAGCAGAAGGAGGAGGAGGAGGAGGAACCTGTGATAACATGAATGATGCAGTGGCCTTGTCATAACCCACCACAGTCTCAAGGGCCTAACTTACGGAGATGAGCAACATGGCTAAGTTCTTCACGTCGACAACCTCACACCTTTAACCTTTACCTGTACACCAAGGTACATTGATATAAAGTCATACAGAGTGACAAATATAGACGACAGAAACTGCAGCCTAATCCCGTCGTGTCTGGATGGGATCAGACTCCCTTTGAAACGCCACCAAGGAATAAATTCTTCACGTTCTTTCTCAGGGAATTAAAGTTTTGCGCGTAATATCTTTTCAGAGGCCGTGGTTTTGGCCAGGCGGAGGTGGAAGGCCGAGAGAGAGAGAGAGAGAGAGAGAGAGAGAGAGAGGGACAGACAGACAGACAGAAATCAGACTGAGACATACAGAGACAGACTGACAGACATATGGAGACAGAGAGGACAGATGAATAGATAGACAGATAGACAAATTTGTATTGCAAAGCCACATAGATAAATATAAAAACTGATAACGATAGATAAACAAAAAAATGAATGATAGACAGATAGACAGACAGAAAGGGAGGGGCAGGGGTAGAGGAAGGGAGGGAGCGGGGTGAGGGGAGAAGGGGAGGAGGGTTAGGGAAGTGAGGAGGGGTGGGGGAGAAGAAGGGAGGGAAGCAGGATGAGGGGAGGAGAGGGGGCAGGGTAGTGGGAAGAGGAAGAGAGGGAGCTAGGTTGAGGGGAGGGGAGGGGATGGTGGAAAGAAGAAGAGAGGGAGGTTTGGGGAGGGGTGAGCTGGGTTGGGGTAGGGGGAGGGGGGTCCATCATCCCTACGGGGGCGAGGATTAGCAAGGATGTCAACTGGGCATTACGGCTCGGCAGAACGAGTTTTGAAAGAACGTCATTTGGGTTCGCCCCGTGAAAGAACGTGACTCAAAAGAACGGCGAGTGAATGATGCTGGAAGGAGGGGGGGGAGTGTAAGGGGGGCCTGGAAGTGTCAGGGGGGCCTGGAGGTGTGAGGGGGGCCTGGAGGTGTGAGGGGGGGCCAGGAGGAGTGAGGGGGGGGCCAGGAGGTGTGAGAGGGGGCCAGGAGGTGTGAGGGGGAGGGGCCAGGTGGTGTGAGGGGGAGGGTCCAGGAGGTGCGTAAGGAACCCCAGAGGTGTAAGGAGCCCCAGGAGGTGTTAGGGACCCCTGGAGATCGTCATTCATTCATTTATTCATCTTTTTTTCATTTACTTTGGGCCTCATTTTCATCTCACTGATTTAAAAAACAATAAGACAACCCCTTGGCTGATCCTCATTCCTTCTATCAAGTTTGGTTAAAATCGAGCGAAAAGCTTTTAAGTTATTTGGTTTCTCTCTCTCTACACACACGTCGAGTAAAACAAAATACCCCCTTTCCCTTCGCGATCCCAGGTATAATAACGAAGCCTTTGATTAACTTTTGCTGATAATTCTACCCCTCCCCGAACCGTCATTATCCCGGCAAGGTCCCCTAATATTACCCATGTGTGTTATCAGCCTCTGCTTCCATCACCCCCTCCTCCTCGTAATGACTCCTGCGTAATTAAGGTCTGATAAAGCACTCTGACTCTGCCCCTTTAGTGTGAGGACCTGGGTTCGACTCCTCAGGTGCATAGGAAGCGACGTAATACAAGTTCCGTAGCAATTTATTCCGGGATTTTGCTTATGGAGACAATATTAAGACTCTCTGGCTCCTATGACCCACCTTCAAGGTAGTTAATTGTCAGGTGATAGTAAAGATAAATAGTAGGATTGATGGGACTATGATAGAGTTGGTAGTCCCCCCCCCTCTCTCTCTCTCTCTCTCTCTCTCTCCGCCACTAAGACAGGCATACCACACCGCACCACACTGCATATCTCAGCTGCCACACTCCACACCACAACCACACACAGCACCAAGCACATACTAACTCCACGCCACACTACATAGTAACTCCACATTGTTTTCTCCACACCATACTTTGCCACACTACACTCTTCCATACCACTCTACTCCATACCTCATTACATCACACCACACCATACCACACCACACCACACCACACCATACCGCATCGTTCCACACTGTCACTTCACCTCACCATACATCACAACCGCATTCATACACACACCCATTCACCCCCTCCCACACACTCATCACCATCCACACTAACACTCACACACGCAATACCACCAAGCCACCATACACACCCAAACCCACACCCACGCCAACACCCACACCCACCAGAGCACTATCCACATCTACACACACACTCACACCCCACCCACTATGGTCCCCCAAACCTTCACTACCATCCACACTCACTCCCACTTTCACACTCCTCACCAACATCACCCACACCACCACCACACCCACCATCACACCCACACCCACACCCACACCCACACTCACTCCAGGCCAGAATCGGAGAGTGGCCCCCTCTTCCCCTCATAACGGGAGTGGTTTCATGGGTAATGTTGTGGAAGGCCCGCCGATCCACTCGTAAATAAGAGACTCACTTCTTGACCACCACACTCCACACCCTCCCTCTTCCACTTCCTCCCTCTTCCACTTTCTCCTTCTTCCACTCTTCTTTACGTCCACCCTCTCTCTCTCTTACACTGCCTCCTTCCAAATTTCCTCTCCACTTCCACTCCTTCCCTCTTCCACTTCCTCCCTCTTCCCCTCTTCTTCCCGTCCACCCTCTCTCTTCTCCACTGTCTCTTTCCAGATTTCTTCTCCATTTCCACTCCCTTCCTCTTCCACTGTTTTCCTCCACGCTTCTTTTCCACGTCCACACTCTTTTTCCTCTTGCCCTTCTACAATTCCTTCCATTTCTTCATCACTTCCACCCTCCATATCTCCACTGCTTCCCACTTTACTACACTTTTTTCTGTGCCTCCTCTCTCTCTCTCTCTCTCTCTCTCTCTCTCTCTCTCTCTCTCTCTCTCTCTCTCTCTCTCTCTCTCTCTCTCTCTCTCAACTTCCTTCCCACTTCCACCATCTCATCTCTGTTTCCTTCCACACTTCACTGCACCTCTTTCTCCTTTTTTCTCTCCTTCTCACCTCTCTTTCCTCTTTTCACACTTCACCTCCTCCCCCTTCACTTCATCTTTTTATCTCAGTCTCACTTCAGTCAACCTCTGTTGCCATATCCGCCAATTCGTATTCTTGTAAAAATGAGAGAGAGAGAGAGAGAGAGAGAGAGAGAGTACAGTTAATCATTACTAATCACAACGCCAGATGAGCTTCTAAAAGACTCAATGGATATCGGATCCCTTGTCTCTCTCTCTCTCTCTCTCTCTCTCTCTCTCCCTCACACACACACACACACACACACACACACACACACACACACACACACATCGATACAGGAGAATGCGTCAAGGCGGCATAAAGGTGATCAAAGGTAGGTTGCACAGGTAAATAATTAGGAAAGACGAACACCTGATTCATACCTGCAATTCTGTGTCTTATTTTTCTATTATTTTCTTCCACGTTCTTAATTACTTCAGGAGAGACATTTCGATTTCCACTCTCTCTCTCTCTCTCTCTCTCTCTCTCTCTCTCTCTCTCTCTCTAATTTACTGTGGAAGGTGTGGTGGTGGTGGTGACTGTGGTGGGGTGTGGTTGGATACTTTTTGCTCTACGCTCCTCCATCAATAATATGTCTTCCCAGAGCAAAATATAATTGGCAGGTGATTACAAGATTAGAGAGAGAGAGAGAGAGAAATGATAGATATTCTTGGAGTCTGTGTCTAAAAGAAAAAAAAAAAATCGCCTCCATATCACCTTCTTCTTCGCCATCAAACTGCCCTTCCTCCAGCCCGCACCTCCCTCCTTTCCTCATATACCCTCCATCTCATCTTCGGTCTCCCTCACTCCTTCCCCCTTCCACCTTTCTCACACTCGCGTAGTCAAGGTGATGATGATGATGATGATGATGATGATGACTTGTTGCTGCTGTTGTTGTTGTTATCATTATCATTATATTGTTATTATTACCTTTATTATTTTTATTATTATTATTATTATTATTATTATTATTATTATTATTATTATTATTATTATAGGAATGACGGTGATAGTAATAATGATGATGGCGAGGAGTAAGGGTAAAGGACATACAATTTTTAACATATCAAAATCTTACCAAGGACTTCTAATAATGATCTATTTTTTAAACATACAAAAATTTCCATTAAATTTCGAAATACAGTAAAGACAAAAATATAAAGGAGGGTCAGTGTGCAGTGACGTATGTAATTCCCCATCAGGTCTGAGATAAAGGAGAGAGAGAGAGAGAGAGAGAGAGAGAGGGTGGAGGGGGGAAGAAATGAAAGACAAGAAGTGTGTGTGTGTGTGTGTGTGTGTGTGTGTGTGTGTGTGTGTGTGTGTGTGTGTGTGTGTGTGTGTGTGTCTGTCTGTCTGTCTGTCTGTCTGTCTGTCTGTCTGTCTGTGTGTGTGTGTGTGTGTGTGTGTGTGTGTGTGTGTGTGTGTGTGTGTGTGTCTGTCTGTCTGTCTGTCTGTCTGTCTGTCTGTGTGTATGTGTGTGTGTGTGTGTGTGTGTGTGTGTGTGTGTGTGTGTGTGTGTGTGTGTGTGTGTGTGTGTGTGTGTGACAGATAGACAAACAGACAGAAAGAGAGACAGACAGACAGAATGACTAGAAAACCGTGATAAAAAAAAAAAAAATGCAGTGCATAGAGGAAAACATGGCTTACAGGAGTTAAAGCAAACCTGACTCAAACCCCTCTTGGTAGGACAGTCTCCCTAAGCGTCATAAAACCATCCAAACACAGCAAGAGTGAAACATAAAACACGTCCTGGGGTAGAACAGGCTGATTTGAGGCAGAACAAGTGGACTGACGCCCCCTATCCATACCATTTTCAGACCTACCCAAGAGACCACTCCATAATCCATCCATCCTGCCAGCCGGGTGAGGATGAGGAGGCTAAGTACATGTGTTTGACTCACCAGGGTTTCTTGTTTTTACGTTCTTGATGCTGTTGCTTAACCCCTGTCTCTCTCTAGCAGACCAGACCCGTCGACCACAGGTAAGGAACTGCTCCTGTGGGACTGTCCTACAAGTACACTAGAGTACATCATCGTCTAGGAGTCGGGGGTCCCCTTGTGGTAGACAGTGCCTTTCCAGGATCGAACCAAGGTCCTTTGTCACCGCGAAATGCAGGGGAATGTGGAGATTTGGCTCCCGGGTGGACGTCGCAGCTGCTCCACTCAGGAAAGTGAAATGGAAAACTGAAAGGTAAAGAAAATGAGAGAAGAAGTGAGGAATAGTGTGTATGACGAAATTGAATGATGAAGGACGAAAGAGAGAGAGAGAGAGAGAGAGAGAGAGAGAGAGAGAGGCGCTACAAATTTCACGATCCATTTCCCACACTCTGTAGTCCCCCCACCTTTATGTAACCCCTGCCAACATCTCCCTGTAACTCACCTCTGCCAACATCTCCCCGTAACATCCCTGCCAACATCTCCCTGTATCATCCCTGCCAACATCTCCCTGTATCATCCCTGCTATCTCTAACTCCCCCTGTCATCCCTCTGTCAAGATTCTTCCACCCTGTCCTATGTTATCTAGTTCCCCTGGCAACCTTCCCCTACCTCTCTATAATTTTCCTCCTCTGCCAGTCTAGCACCCCCTTCCTTATCCTCTCTGCCACCCTCTCCCCTTCCACCCTGCCAGCATCTTATCATCCCTACACCCTATCCTTATTACCTTATCACGCTTCCGCCCTAGCACCCTGCCACCTTCCCACCCTGCCGCCCTACCTCCCTGCCACCCTACCTCCCTGCCACCCTGCCATCAGCGTCCCGAGACAGGCAATGGATTGATGATGAAGCGGGTGTAACAGAGGAACGCCCCAGCCACCCATTTTATATTTGTGCCGCCTGCCTCACCCCTGCCACCCCCACCCCTGCCACCCTCACCCCTGCCACCCCACCCCTGCCACCCTCACCCCTGCCACCCCCACCCCTGCCAACCCCACCCCTGCCACCCCTGCCAACCCCACCCCTGCCACCCCCACCCCTGCCACCCTCACCCCTGCCACCCTCACCCCTGCCTCCCTCACCCTGCCTTCCTCACCCCTGCCACCCCCACCCCTGCCTCCCTCACCCTGCCTCCGTCACCCTGCCTCCCTCACCCATGACACCCTCACCCCCCATATTCTCTCTCTCTCTCTCTCTCTCTCTCTCTCTCTCCCACACACACACACACACACACACACACACACACACACACCCCTAACCTCCCCACACTGACCAGCTTCTCCATCTCCCCGCTAAAGATCTAATTATAATAGTGAGAGAAATGAAAGCAAGAAACTGGTGGCCTGAGGTAATAATTCTCTCTTTAATCTGCATTTTCACCCTTATTACACCAGTCAATAGAGGCGAAACTTACACAGAATCTACTGATGTTAAATATACTAAAATAATTAAGGGAGACATTAGGAAATTCGACTCTATGGTCCAGGTATATAAGGGTGAAAATAGTAATGCTTTGAGGGTCATCAGTGCTTGGTTAAGGATATTGTGAGAAAGGATATGGAGAGAGGGAAGAGGAGAGGAGGGAGGTAGGGAGGGGAGAGGAAAGGAGGGGAGAGGAGGGCTAGGTGGGGGAAGGAAGAGGAGGGGAGAGATAGGGAAGGGAGAGGAGGGGAGAGGAGGGGTTGGTGGGGGCAGGGGAGAGAGAGGAGAGGAGTGAGGTAGGGAGGGGAGGGACAGGAGAGAGGTAGGAAGGGGAGAAGAGAGGACGAGGGGAGGGGAGGGGAAGGTGGGGGCAGTAGTGGGGAAGGGGGCAGGCTCTGTGGTGTGGTGGTGGGGTCCTAATAAAGTCAATCTTATGAGTTTAGTCTTCTGACAAAAATGCACTGAAATGAAAAGGATAATAGTGTAAATCTGCTGCAGCTTTAGGAGTAGGAAAATAATGTCTGTGTAGTCTCTCTCTCTCTCTCTCTCTCTCTCTCTCTCTCTCTCTCTCTCTCTCTCTCTCTCTCTCTCTCTCATGATCCAGTGCAAATACGGTGGCTTTGCATAGGTCAGTCTTAAATACAGCCGACGCATTTACACAAAGTTCCAAGCCCACCTCTCTCTCTCTCTCTCTCTCTCTCTCTCTCTCTCTCTCTCTCTCTCTCTCTCTGTCAGTAGTGGAGAAGAGGTAAGGCCACGAGGGAGAGAGAGAGAGGAGAGGGCGATGGAGACAAAGTAGAGGTGGGAGAGAGGGAAGGAGGGAAAACGGTGGAGAGAAAGAGATACGAGAGAGAGAGAGTGTGTGTGTGTGTGTGTGTGTGTGTGTGTGTGTGTGTGTGTGTGTGTGTGCGTGTGCGTGTGCGTGTGCGTGTGCGTGTGTGTGTGTGTGTGTGTGTGTGTGTGTGTGTGTGTGTGTGTGTGTGTGTGTGTGTGTTTCATCTCTCGTCTAAAGTCATATAGATTTACTACACAGATGTCGAGGTGGAGTTGAGTGTGTGAAGTGACATTCTCTCTCTCTCTCTCTCTCTCTCTCTCTCTCTCTCTCTCTCTCTCTCTCGTGCTGTTTTCTTCCTCCATATACATTTATTTATTTTTACACCTCTTCTCTTAACTTAATCTCTTACATATGCCATTCATTCATACATATTGTCTCCTCTACATGTGTTTGTAATTTCTTTAACTTTCTCATGCTTACGTGCTCTTCCTTTTTCCCACAAAGCTGTCTTCCTCCTCTTCCTCTTCCTCTTCGTTTCTCTCATCTTCCTTCCTCTCTCCTCTTCCTTCTCCTATTGTTCCTCCCTTCCTCCTCTTCCTTCCTCTCCTCCTCCCCTTGTGTTTTCCATCCTAATCCCTCCTTTTCCTACCAGCTTCTCCCTTCCTCTCCCTCCCTCTCCTCTTCCTCCTCTTCCTCTTCCTCTTCCCTCCCTTCTTCCTCCCCTAAGCACCTCTCTTCCCCTTGTTTTCATTCTCTTAAGTCCCTTTGTCCACTTCCTTTCTTTTTCCTTTTTTATTTCTTTTTTCCTTTTCTCTCTCCCCATCCATTACATTTCTCTCTCTCTCTCTCTCTCTCTCTCTCTCTCTCTCTCTCTCTCTCTCTCTCTCTCTCTCTCTCTCTCTCTCTCTCTCTCTCTCTCTCTCTCTCTCTCTCTCTCTTTAAAGAATGATCAGCCTCCTCCTCCTCCTCCTCCTCCTCC
>NC_137055.1:34401786-34404286 GCF_032717465.1 Coenobita brevimanus
TAGAAATTGGAAACATAAACAATGCTCAGAAATTACTGGAAAATATTGAGAATTTTATCCACTCTCTTGAAATTTAAATACGGAAAAGTAAAGATGGTTTTTGTAGGCATTGTATGTGCATAAGGAAGAGGTAAAAGTCACTCCCAAGGGCCGCGTTGTGTTATGGCAGAATTTAGACTCGTTCCTTCACCTGGGCTAGCGCGAGAGCCTATACAGCAGACCGGGGGGCAAGGAGGGAGGCTGTGTTGATTTGGGCCGGCTGGGTGGGGCAATGCAGAATCTATTGTCCATTCACCTTAACTTGGAGCAGATTTTTGTCCTTTTGCATCTTATTTCACACACTTCTTTCGCCTTCCTTGGTCTAGATTTTCGTCTTTTCCAAGCTTATTTCACATACGTCTTTCACCTTCCTTGGTCTAGTTTTTCGTCCTTTTGAAGCTTATTCCACATAGCTCTTTCGCTTAACTTGGTTCAGATTTTCGTCTCTTTTTCAGCTTATTTCACGTAACTCAGTGGCAGAAAAAGTCAATGCTACTGCTCTGCAACTTTCCCCTTACCATTTCTTCCTGGCCATGCATTTCTGTCACCTTAACGTGACCCGTTCTTTTATCATTCTTTCTTTTCTCTTTCTCGCCTCTTTCAGCTTATTTCACGCAGTTCAGTGGCATGTTATAAGGCAATGCTACTGCGCTACATCTTTTCCGCAGCACTTCCTGACCATGCATTAAAGATGGGAAGATACCAGTTTTAATCCAAGTTAAAGTGAAAGGCGTATAGCCAATGGAACTTTAAGACAAGTAAAAGTGAAAAGAGTCTAGCCAGTTTACCTAGATGGAATTATAAGCCAAGCCAAGCCATTTTAAGCAGAGTGAAAATAGTACACCCAATGCTTTACACAGATGCAATTTTTGAGCCAAGTTAGAGTGAAAGGGGTACAGCCAACGCCTCACATTCCTCACCGTTGGCAAAAAGAGTTACGAGACGCGAGAAAGGAGCGAGGACGGGGGAAGGGAGGGACTGGGGAAACTTCACCTCCTTTTGTTGGAAATCCCTTGAACCTTTTTACTGCACCTCTACTGCAGGGGTTCAGGTTGAGTCATAAAAGAGGATGAAATGGGATAAACTCCGATTCATCAGTTTTTTTACCGGCGGAGGAGCGGCCCGGAGACTGCCAGATATGCAGATGAAGGCGCGGCGGGAAGGCTGCTGGAAGTGGCACCTTGGAGTTCATGTCAGAGCGGGGGGACGTGTTGTTGTGTCGCGAGGAAGAGGGGGGAGGGGGAGGGGAAGCTGATAGGGGGAGGGGGGACAGGGAGGTGGAGGGTGTGTGTGTGGGGAGGGGCGTGAGGGGGAGGAAGTGCGAATTAACACCATCATTATCATCATCATCATCATCATCATCATCATCATCATCATCATTATCATCAATAGTACCGGTCTTTGGCGTCCATCTCTATCGAGGGATGTGTTAGATGCAGCCTTACCTTTCTCCGTCACTGAGATAAAACAACAACACGTTAGTAGTAGTAGTAGTAGTAGTAGTAGTAGTAGCAGCCAAGGTTAACCCCACTTCCCGGTGATATCAGTGCCACCACATGGAGGCGTCCCTCTCCACCACTACATCAAATCATCCAGTGGTGGCAGGAATAAAGAAATAAAGCATAAACATAAAAAAATGGGTTAAAATCTGGGCTTATCTGTGGTCCCTCTTCACATCACTCAAACTTCATAACCACTTAAAGTTCAATTAAAGTTTTATCTTTTGTGAATCGATTTGGAAGTGATTAGAAAATGTAGCCGAGTAGAAAGAACAATCTCCAGAGGCTATTATGGGGGCTGGGAGAGAGAGAGAGAGAAAGAGAGAGAGAGAGAGAGAGAGAGAGAGAGAGAGGGGGGGAGAGAGGGAGGGGGCAAGGAGGGAAACTGTAAGAATGATGGTAAAAAAAAGAGCAAAAGTAAAAGAAAGAACGAAAGACAGAGCAGGTGAAAGACGAACAGGGGGTGAAAGAGAGAGAGAGAGAGAGAGGGGGGGGGGAGGCAAGGAGGGAAACTGGAAGAATGATACTAAAACGGAGCAAAAATAAAAGAAAGAACGAAAGACAGAATAAGTGAAAGACGAAGAGAGAGAGAGAGAGGAAGGGGGGACTTTCAGTGATGCCAGTAATCGACTCTTGCATATAGTGTTGCCAAAATCATCTCATATTTGAATCAATGTCAAAAGTCGTGAAACAAAACTTATTACTGTGTGAGGAAAGGCAGACGAGCAGAGTAAGGCAGGGTGAGGCACAGGGAGAGGCAGGGAGAGGCAAAGGGAGATACAGAGAGAGGCAGGGTTGGTCAGGAGAGGCAGGGTGGAAAAGAAAGTAAGGCATGGTATAAGTGAGATAAATGGAGAGGCAGAGTGAGGCTGGGTAAAGCAGGGAAATGCAGGGTAAGACAGTGTGGCGGAGAAAGGCAGAGGGAGAGGCAGGGTGAAGCAGAGAGTAAGGCAGAGTGAGGC
>NC_137055.1:34409286-34489286 GCF_032717465.1 Coenobita brevimanus
AGGTGCCTACAGGACACATCACGGCCTCTCCCGAACCTTTGATTAATTTGCACCAGAGGTAAATCACACCTTGTCATCCCCACACACAATGTAAGCGCCAGATCTGATCCGAATCGTATCAGGTATTCTAAATATACTTTCCACACCATGAACTTTGACCTTGACGTATGACCTTTGACCTCTGATAGAGCTGCACCACAAATAAATCACTTCTTTCCAAACCCACACTCTGTATATGTACCAATAGTGACCTAAGTTGATTCAGGCATTGGTGAGATATTTTGTTAACACACATACATATACACGGTCATACATATATAAATACACTGAAATCTACCCCATCACAACAGCTACTCCTTTGGCGTTATTAATCAAGGTCTGATCATTTCGAGAAGCCTGAAGATAAGGTGTTTGAAAGTCTAGAGGTCGTAGGCAGGGTGAAGTAGGCTACACAGGCTGAAAGAACTGACCAAATCATTCCCTGTGCCTCTATAGGTGCACAGGATAGAAGAGACAATTTCCTCCTGTTGTGTAGACCAGTATAGAGTATAGAATCACAGTTTAGAATCGCAGTTTAGAATCACAGTTTAGAATCACAGTTTAGAATCACAGTTTATCACAGTTTAGAATCAGCCTCATATCCGTCAGAGTACACACTAACTTGGGTTTATGTACAACCGAGAGGATGGGTCGGTCAGTCTTATTATAGAGGGGGCTGGGAAAGGCTCTATGCTGGAGAGGACACTGCCACAACACGCACGCACACACACACACACACACACACACACACACACACACACACACACACACACACACACACACACACACACACACACACACACACACACACACACACACACACACACACACACACACACACACAATCATGATAAAGACACACACTCACACTGCCACACCTCCCACAAACCTCTCGATGTCACACCTCACACTGCCACACCTCACACTGCCACGCCTCACACTGCCACACCTCACACTCCCACACCTCACACTGCCACACCTCACACTGCCACACCTCACACTGCCACACCTCACACTGCCACACCTCACACTGCCACACCTCACACTGCCACACCTTACACTGCCACATCTCACACTGCCACACCTCACACTGCCACACCTCACACTGCCACACCTCACACTGCCACACCTCACAGTGCCACACATCATACTGCCACACCTCACACTGCCACATCTCACACTGCCACACCTCACACTGCCACACCTCACACTGCCACACCTCACACTGCCACGCCTCACACTGCCACGCCTCACACTGCCACACCTCACACTGCCACACCTCACACTGCCACACCTCACACTGCCACACCTCACACTGCCACACCTCACACTGCCACACATCATACTGCCACACCTTACACTGCCACATCTCACACTGCCACACCTCACACTGCCACACCTCACACTGCCACATCTCACACTGCCACACCTCACACTGCCACACCTCACACTGCCACACCTCACACTGCCACACCTCACACTGCCACATCTCACACTGCCACACATCATACTGCCACACATCACACTGCCACACATCACACTGCCACATCTCACACTGCCACATCTCACACTGCCACATCTCACACTGCCACATCTCACACTGCCACACCCCACACTGCCACATCTCACACTGCCACACATCATACTGCCACACATCACACTGCCACATCTCACACTGCCACATCTCACACTGCCACACCTCACACTGCCACACCTCACACTGCCACACATCACACTGCCACACCTCACACTGCCACACCTCACACTGCCACATCTCACACTGCCACACATCACACTGCCACATTTCACACTGCCACACCCCACACTGCCACATTTCACACTGCCACACCTCACACTGTCATATCTCACACTGCCACACCCCACACTGCCACATTTCACACTGCCACACCTCACATCCAGAGATATTTTAAGGTATTCCAAGTTTACTCTCTGTCCCAATTTACTTGGAAGCCCACTAGAGGTAAGCATGATCTTGATTTGACGGCTCCTAATAAAGAAAATGACATCACTACTGTACAATATGGTGGCTACAATCATGAAATTAGGTTTGGAAATCAGATACATCATAAAACAAACAAATAAGTAAATAAATAAATACCATATACCAGGTGTGAGTGCAACAAAGACCTAATACGGGGATTCGCAAAAGTCTACGGGAATTGATCGCCTCGTTTCAGAAAATCTTGAGTGAGTGACAGGCAACTTGAGTCCTGGAGCTGCACTCACATCAAAAATTGCTTCAGTCTACAAAAATTTCCCTATAGTAACAATACAGAAAGAAAATGGATTGGAAGTAGAGTACTGGATGACTGGAAAAAGTTACCCAGTGATGTAGTTGCAGTTCTTATGATCGAGAGCTTCATCACGTACAAAATTCTACATGCAGGAGCTTCAGGACCCTTCGGCTAATGCTCTTGGTGTGGCGTGATGTGGTGGGTAAGGGTGGTATGTTGCATGGTGTGGTTATGTGGCGTGGTGTGGTGGTGTGGTGTGATGGTATGGTGTGGTGTAGTGTGGTGTGGTGTGATGGTATGGTGTGTTATGGTATACTGTGGCACTGTTGAAGTCACTGAGGTCTAAGGAGTGGAGAAGCCTGTAGCCAAAAATCGTTGATAAAAGACAAACGGACAGAGCAGCTTCTAGATACGTTCCGGCACTGGATGAAGCCCCCAGGGTGTTTTGTCAAGTGAAGCTCCCATCTTGTTGCACTTGTTTCTTAGACATGGCTTGGAATCTAAGTGCAATAATTACAGTGTTTTGCCCCCAGAGTACAACCTTGTAGTGGCCCATCCTTTGTACTCACATGTACTCTGTCTAAGTATTTTTTGTATTTCTTTCCTCGTGAACCCTTCCTTCCTCTGTCTCCCCTCTCCCTCCCCACTCCCTTCCCTCTACCCCTCCTCCCCCCATCTCCCCCATCCTTTGTACTCACATGTACTCTATCTCAGTGTTTTGTATTCTTTCACTGTGAACCCCTCCTTCCTTTGTCTCCCCTCTCCCTCCCTATTCCCTTCCCTCTGCCCTTCCTCTCCCCACCCGTCATGTCTCTTATTACGCCATCTCCCCACCCTCATCCCCAGGGGAGGTTGGGTCATGTCGGGGTGAGGCGGGTGTCCACGGGGGCGACCCTGTGCCATGTTTGCCTAATACACCGACCCGTTTTTATCCAGGGGTCAGGTCGGGTCAGGAGAGGTCACCGCGCCGACCCTCCCATCCTTAATTGCCGTCGATAAGGTCATTGGTCAACGATGCCTTGTATGAGGGAGAGGATCACTTTCATCACTGGCATCACTCTCTGTATCACTATCATCACCATTCACTATCATCATCATTAATAATCATCATTATCAGCAATCATCGCTATCATCATCATCAATACTCATTATCAGGAATCATCGTTATCATCATCATCATCATCATCATCACCATCATCCCCACACACAGTTACCATCAACCTCACCTTCATAATCTGGGCGAGGGTGTCAAAGTGATGGTTGTGGTGATGATAATGATGATGAATATACTGATGATGAAGATGAAGGGCCGCGGAGTGGTGATGATAGTGATGACAGACTGCAGTGATGATGATGATGATGATGATGATGATGCTAATGGAAGGCACTGGTGATGGTGTGAGTGACCTCTCCACCTCCCTCCTTCCCTGTGACAAGTCGCCCAGCAAGGGGTCAGGGCCGCCCTCAGTGTCACGTCTGAAAGAATGATTTTTGACCACGCCGCCCGGAGGGGATACAACGGAGGCCTGGGGAGAGAGAGAGAGAGAGAGAGAGAGAAAGAGAGAGAGAGAGAGAGAATGCTAAACACTTCCGGACGATTATATTCAGGTCATAATCGCAGTAGAAGTAGTGGTAGTAGCAGTAGTAGTAGTAGCAGTAGTAGTAGTAGTTGAAGTAGTAGTAGTAACTCAAGGCTCATCTGAACGTGAACCCGGTAAACTGCAGGCTGAGGGAGGGTTAGGGAGGGGACTGAAGGATGTATGACCTGGCACTTCCACCAAACTAGTCTCATCAGTGCCACCGCGTGAAGGTGCCCCCTTTCCAGCACCAGATATAAAACTCTACGGGTTAAGTCAGACGATTTTTCCAACCCCCCTTCCCTCTCCTCAGCTGAATAAAATCGTCTTGTATAGAGAAAATAAATAAGTCGTGATGGTAGAGGAAGGGGTGAAGCTGCGTCTCTTGTGGATAAACTTTAGCGATGGGTGAGCGAGAAATGGTTATCTTAGTCTCTCTCTCTCTCTCTCTCTCTCTCTCTCTCTCTCTCTCTCTCTCTCTCTCTCTCTCTCTCTCTCTCTCTCTCTCATTCTTGTTTCGGTCTTCTCTCCTCCTTCCCCCTCTCTGTCATCCCCTTCCCTTACTCTGTCTTTCTCCCCCTTTCTCTATTTCCCGCACTCCCTCCTCTCTTTCCTACCCACTCTTTCCTTCTCTACCCTCTCTCTCTCCCTCTTCCTTCTTCCCTTCTTCACTCACTTCTCATTCCTCCTCTCCTCTCTCTCTCTCTCTCTCTCTCTCTCTCTCTCTCTCTCTCTCTCTCTCTCCTTCCCTCCCTCCCTCCCTCTCTTTCAGCACTTGGTGAGGAAAGAAATGCTATCAAGAGTCTATCCTTTCCTCCAGTCAGTCCTCTCTCTCTCTCTCTCTCTCTCTCTCTCTCTCTCTCTCTCTCTCTTCTATCTCTCTGTTTTTCTTCTCCTCCCCTACCTTTCTTCCTTCTTCCCTCCCTCCCTCCCTTCCGATTCCTCCTTCTTTTCCTCCCATTATCCCTCTATATTCCTCCCTTCCTCCCTCTTTCCCTCTCCATCTCTTCTCTCCCCCTTCCACCCTACATTCCTCTGTCTTTCTCTCTCTCCCACTCCATTTTCTCTCTAAGACATTTTCTCACTTTCTCATTTTCTTGTCTCTCACATGTATACTATATCCTCCTCTTTCCTTGCCTTTCACTCCTCATTTGAAGTTTTGCTGTTCACACACACACACACGCACACACACACACACACACACACACACACACACACACACACACACACACACACACACACACACACACACACACACACACACCACTACTACCACCACCACATCCACTACCATACCACCTCCTCCTCTTTCTTTTCATCTTCTTCTTCTTCTTCCTCGTCCTCCTCCTCCTCCTCCTCCTTAATCTCCCAGACTCCCTTTTCCATTTCCCTTCCCTCCTCCCCTCCCCCCCCATGCCCCTCCCGTCCCCAGCCTCTCCCTTTACGTCCTTTTCACCGACTCCCAGACAAGAGCTTCTGTGTCAAGTGTCTGAAGCCAGCCTTACATTTTCGGCTCTGGCTGCTGGTGTGGGAAAGGAAGGGAGGGGGGCAACAAAAACTTCAAGCCTATTTTATAATAATCAGGAAGACGAAATGATTCAGTTCATACGAAATCATCATCACCTCCTGCCAGCCTGTTCCTCCTTAGTACTGTGCTTATATATCGTGTGTGGAGGGGCGGCGATATACCCAATCACCAGAGGCCACCCCTCTCGCTCTCTCTTCTCATCACGGTGCTTGTTATTTATCATTATTCGTTGCAGTAAGAAATCACTGCCGTTTCCCACCTCTGACGAGGAACCTTTACGTGGTAGTACTGTGAACCCTGGGTGGAGCACCTGTGATGTCCACCCAGGGGCAAACCTCCTCATAATTCTATGCACCTCATCGTGGGAAGGAACCCGGGTACCGCACAGTACCTACTGGATGGCCCCGCAGATGCTGTTGCTTACCTGTGGTCGACTGGTTTGTTCGGCCAGACAGGCCTGTGTTAAGCAACGGCAGCAACAGCAAACTAGGTTCATTCCTTTTATTGTGTTTATACAATAGTCATCTATTCATAGTGCCGTGACATACGAAAACATCCACCATTTACGAGTCTCTTTCTTCCTAATATCAAGTTTGTAATCATATCATCTAAATCTATCAGTCTATCACCTCTCTTCCTTTCAAGCATCGTGCTTATTAACCATCTGTCTAAGCGGCCTCAGAAAAAGAAACCATTGTGTACGACTCTCCCTCTCCTGCATGATATCACCTGCTTGTTATGTCGAGCAGGTGTTGGTGTTGTGAGAGGTGTGTGTAGTGAACAAAAACACATCGCGGACTAATTCTTTGTCTTCCCGGCCACACACTTTCCATAAATTGGGTCGGGCGCGGCTCAGAAGGTGTCGTATTGTACCGGGCCGATAAATCGTGCGGGCAAGTCGTCTCGAGGGGCCAGTCCAGCAGCCGGACGCACCACCGGTCACTGCTGCTTGTTTTAAGAAAAGCAATGGAAAGCCGACCGCCGACCATTTCTTTTCAATAGCTGGGGGCGCTCGTTTAGTTGCATAGTCGATCCTGCAACTCCTCCGCCCCCCAGTGTTCCCCCCCGACCTCTCCATCGACTGGAGAGGCTGGGTGGAGTCTGTGGGTGAGTGGAAAAAGGTGGAAATGTGGGTGTGGGCGTGGCTATGTGGCTGCTACCCTACTGGCCGGTGTGTGGGGCGGGTGGATGGATGGCCCAGCCGGGAGCGCTCACACCGGGCGCGGCGATACTCGGAAATTGAATTGGAAACACAATGATCGTTTTACTGGAAGCCACACCCCGGACCTCTCCCTCCCTCCCTACCTTCTCTCCTCCCTCCCTCTCTCGTCTTCTTCCCTTTTCCCTTCACCACCTCCTTCCCTCGCCCTTACTCCCTCCTTCCCTTGTCTTCTCCCCTTTTCCCTTCACCATTCCTCTCTCTAACTCTCCCTCCTGCTTCCTTCCTCCCTAATCGTCTTCTCTTTTCCCTTTACCACCTTTATCCATGTCTATCCTTCCTTCTCCTCCTCCCTCCCTCTTCTTCCCTTTTTCCCTTCACCACATCTCTCATTCCCTTCTTCTCTCATCGTCTTCCATTTTCACCACCTCTCTCCCTGCCTCCCTCCACCTCCTTCTTCCATCGGCCGTTCTTTCCATTACCTTAGGCTTACATTCTTAACCCCTGAGAGTAACGCCAACCTCGTACACTTGCCGGAGTTACCCCTGGAAGCCAACACTGGATTCCATTTTCTTCGTCTTTTTTTTTTTTTTTACTTGGACGAACGTGAGCGAAGTCTAGAGGTGTGGCGAGTTGGCTCGAGTGTCCAACCACCTCCAACTCCCCCCTCCCCCGCCTTTCTTCCCCTTTCCCTCCACTCTCCCCTCTCCTCCCTTCCTTCCCCTCCCCGTCTCCTCCACTCTTCGTACCATTCCTCCTCCGGCACACGTCTGCTTCGGCCCTCTGGTGAGGATCCGAATTCCCCCCCTTTTTTCCTGTCTCCCTCTCCCCCCACCCTATTTCCTCCAACCTCCCCACTCCTCACTCCCCCATCAACATCTGACCGAAATTCCCCTTTCTTCCTCCTCTCCCTGTCCTTTTCTCTCTCTCCCGCCCCTTCTCACTCTACTTCTCCCTCATTGGCATTTCTCTCCCTTCGGCACATGTCCTCTTACCTCCCTCTCCCCTCCCCATCTCCTCTCCAGTTCTCCCCCTTCTCTCCTCCCCATCTCCCCTCCAGTTCTCCCCATCCCTCCCCTCTCTAGCTGGCCCCTGGTGAAGCCCCTGCCAAGCTGTACAAATATATTATGTTTGTTTTGTTCAGGCATCGACATTACTGATATCTAGGGCCATGCAAGGTGGAATGGACGACCCAGCCTATACTGTCCAGCCAAACACGGTACACACTAAACACACATTAACTTCATCCTTACTACGATCTCCATTCTAACTGCAATCCATTCTAACTACGATATCCGTTCTAACTACGATCTCCATTCTAACTAAGACCTCCATTCGAACTGCGATTTCCATTCTAACTACGATCTCCATTTGAACTGCGATCTCCATTTGAACTGCGATCTCCATTCTAACTGCGATCTCCATTCTAACTGCGATCTCCATTCGAACTGCGGTCTCCATTTGAACTGCGATCTCCATTTGAACTGCGATCTCCATTCTAACTACGATCCCCATTCTAACTACGATCTCTATTCTAACTACGATATTCATTCTAACTACGATCTCCATTCTAACTACTATCATTTTAACTACGATCTCTATTCTAACTACGATCTTCATTCTAACTACGATCTCCATTCTAACTACTATCATTCTAACTACGATCTCCATTCTAACTGCGATCTCCATTCTAACTACGATCTCCATTCTAACTACGATCTCCAGTCTAACTACGATCTCTGTTCTAACTACTATCTCTCTCTCTCTTTTTTTTTTTAGAAGGGGACGGTGTGAATGTGGAAAGTAGTCATAAATCTTGTGGTCTTAGAGAGGGGTTCCTTCGCGTGGTGGGACAGAGTCAACCGAGCTGCGCCTCTGCCTGGGTACATAAGGTAATCTTTAGGGGATATTATTATTAAATTACGTCATCGGAGTGAAGTGACTGTGTACGGTTCTTTTTTTTCCTCGTCTTACACACACACACACACACACACACCGCTCGCTGGTGCAGTGGTAACGTTCCCGCTTGCCAACCGGTGGACGGGAGTTCGCGCCTCGCTCAGGTTGCGAAAAGTTTCACTGACGAAGTGGGTGGTTACTGTCCCCCTTGAGCAAGGGGACGGGTGTGTGCGTGTGTGAAGGTCACAGCCTTGCCCTTAGATCGGACTATATGAGCTCTCAGCTCCCTTCCGGGAGGGTAAAAGCTGACAATCACGACCATCAAGTGATCCTGACCGACCCGGTGAAATAGAACACACACAATGAGCCCTTCATTACGATAACATCATTCATTATTATCATTCTAGCTACCACCGGATTATGTTTTTTCAGTTTAAGAAGGACCTCCAGTAGCTGTCTCGACCATGAGGGGGTTAATGGCACTGGTATTAACACTCTCAGGCTTCTATGACTCACCCTCCGCTGAATAAACTCGTCTGGCTCTTACTGGTGCAAAATAAAATAGTTTCCCCTACTATGTGCATTATAGCGATTTCTATGGTTGAATTTCTTCCCATTTTCTATGAAGAGATTATTTCGTTCTTTCGTTCATATCTGTCCAATTCTTCTTCTTCTTCTTTTTTTTTTTTTTAATCCTATATACATAACATAAAAATGAATGTTAAGGGGGATAATATACAAAACAATTCGCTAAGGAAGAAGTGTTAGGAAGCCTTGTGTTATTAGTATGGCCGTAAATGCCGGGGATATTCGAACATATCAAAGGTTCATCGTGAAAGTCTGAACCTCTTGAGTCCTAAGCCTCCCTCAGGTGAAGGAAATCGTCTGTGGCAGCCTGAGTTTAATAAATCCTCCTTAGAATACGATAACTAAATAAATAAATAAATAAAAATGAAGATAGATAACGAGGATATTTGAAGTTATCTATTGTTTTTGTTTCGTGCCTCGGGAGCGTACCAGAACTGGCTTTAGAAGTCTCGCAACACCCCTTCCTAAGCGATTTATTCTGTTTAATACACCTCAGCATTCTCTTTTATATCGTTAATGCAAATTATGCCTGTATTAAAAGAAGATAATAAGAAAATTAAGAAGTTATCAATGTGTAATACGCAAAATAAATCGTTAAACAACAAAAGATACGAAGCCTCAAATCCACTGGTAATACAGGCTTGGGTTCCAGATGGCGTTCGGATGGCTGAGGCGAGCTGACGAGAAGGTGGGAGGTGAGAGCCCGCTTTACTATACATTAAGAATTCGGACTGGACACTTTGATCCTGGTGGACGTCTATCTCTTTTTGTGGTAAGTAGAGTTATATATGTATTTTATATTGTTGGTCTAGGTTAATAGGAACGTAAATAGTGTACAGCACAGTGTGAAACCCGTTTCCCAGTGTACCGCAGTTTACAATTTCATTTGCCAGTGCACCTGCCGTATTTGATTCCATTGTCAGTGTACCTACCGGAGTTTAGAATGTTTTTGCCAGTGAAGCTGCCGCAGTTTATAAAAGCACTTTGCTAGTGTACCTACAGCAGTTTAGAATTATCTTTGCCGGTGCACCTACAGTTTCCAATTTTTTGCCAGTGCACTTACCGTAACTTTGTAATTTCTTTCGCCAGTGCACCTGTCAGTTTAGAATTCCTTTTGCCTGTGCGACTGTAGTTTAGAATTTCCCTTCGCCAGTGCCTCCTGCAATTTAGAATTTCCTTTTGCCAGTGCGTACCGCAATTTAGAAATTTTGCCAGTGTCCCTACCGCAGTTGAGTGTTTCCTTTCCCAGTGTACCTATGTTTTTAATTTCCCTTTGCCAGTGTACCTACCGCAGTTTATAAATGACATTTGCCTGTGTCCTAAAGTTTAGAATTTCTTCTGCTAGTGCACTTACCATAGTTTGGAATATTTCCAGTGTACTTACCGCAGTTTAGAATTTTACCAGTGTGCCTACCGCAGTTTAGAATTTCCCTTTACCAGTGTGCCTACCGCAGTTTAGAATTTCCCTTTACCAGTGTGCCTACCGCGATTTAGAATTTCCCTTTACCAGTGTGCCTACCGCGGTTTAGAATATCCCTTTACCAGTGTGCCTACCGCGGTTTAGAATATCCCTTTACCAGTGTGCCTACTGCGGTTTAGAATTTCCCTTTACCAGTGTGCCTACCGCGGTTTACCAGTGTGCCTACCGCGGTTTAGAATTTCCCTTTACCAGTGTGCCTACCGCGGTTTAGAATTTCCCTTTACCAGTGTGCCTACCGCGGTTTAGAATTTCCCTTTACCAGTGTGCCTACCGCGGTGTAGAATTTCCCTTTACCAGTGTGCCTACCGCGGTGTAGAATTTCCCTTTGCCAGTGTCTACCGCGGTTTAGAATTTCCCTTTGCCATTGTGCCTGCAGCAGTTTAGAATTTCCCATTACCGGTGCACCTGTCGCAGTTCAGAATTTCCCTTTGCCTGTGCACCTATCGCAGTTTATATTCACCTTTCAACGCAGTTAACTTACAGTATAAGGAACAGTGAGGGAGTTACTGAGGGACGTTTGTATACCCTGGCTTAAATGTTATTTACGTTGACGACGTGACTTGGTAGTTATTTAAGTTTCTGATAATATCTAACTGTCCAATGCCTGATACAATGGAGAAAAATCTGCTCATAACATTTGTGTAGATCTGAGATGGTTGGATGCTGGTGCAGCATCCTTAATACGGTACGTTCAATACGATGTCTTTATCGCAAGACTTTCATTCAGCTCTTGGGGGACCTTGCTCCGAAGTTTATTAGTTAATCTCTTCAAAGTTAAACTACTTTGAAGGCAAAACCATTTAAAAAAATTGAAGGGTTAGCGGTTTCGTATAAATTAACACATTCACTTGACGCTGCTTGTGATTAAAGATCTCTTGGAAGTCTGAGGATTTTTTGCTTCGACCCCCTCAGTCATGAACCATATACCTGTCTGGCATAGTTCCACTTCGCCTGCACACGGCTGCACACATTTTCTACTGTACAGCATAGTAGTACAAACTGCGGTCTGCATATTTGAGTATACTGCCGACACAGGATTTTGTTTATAATCTGTTCAAAGTTTATTAGACTTGTAACTAATATGTGCTGAATATTCAGATGATAGTGGATATGTAATTCCAACGAGCTTCTCACTGACTGTCTCCAGAGTAATGTTGCTAAAGTAATATTGAGTGCCACATAACAAATTGAGAACTTGACTAAACTTCAGTTCATGATCGTGACAACTTAGTTTATTCCAGTAAACTGTAGACTATTTTATTCAGCCAGAGTTGTAAGATCCAGACTTTTTTATGGCAACTTTTATTTCAACTACAATGGTTTGTCATGGCACCGTGGGAAGGTGGATGTTGAATGATCAGTGGCTGCGAGGACTATAATCTTGTCAAACTTCACGCTGAACTGTCTCGGCTGACTTTATACCTTACCCATAATTGAGGAGTTGTGCTCGTCAGTTATTTTGAGCTAACTTTGACAACTTACTGTTTTGCAACTTCGAAGGTCTAAGGATTTCTCATCTTCAAATCCTTGGTATCATCCAGGATTTCATCTAATTATGACTAATTAATCGGACTACGCACATTAGTAAAGTCTGAACTAAATTTATCACGAGTAAAGTTTGTTGGACATGGGATAGCTGTGCTGTGACAGTGCTTTTTATCTATTTTATCCTGCGTAGAGGAAAATCCTAACTGGGTAGTTGAGAGCAGCCATTGCCCTCTTAATAGAGACCCACAGTTGAATTAATCTGGTTAACGAGAATCTACAATAAACCCTCAGTGCAGAGTTGTCGAGATACAAATTTTATCCCCTGTGGGAAGTCCCTTTATTCTTGCTGCCACCTGGGCAATATAAGCTGACGAACCTGTCGCTGTGATGGAATTAAGAGCCTTTACCAGCTTCCTTGAGTGTAAGTGCCTGAGATGGCCAGTTTATAATATCCACAGGCAGTTATTCAAACTATTAAATCTAGATTTATTGCTTGGAACCAAAGTATAAAAGAGTCCTTTATAGTGAAGAACTGAAGCTAAATTATAGTAACTTTAGTGTGAATCTACTTAAAAGTTTATTGCATTAGTTTCTTCGTTTTTATATAGCTTCTGGGTTAAGGTAATTAGTGCTAAATGTAGTTTTTCACACGACTTACTATTTGACATGTCTAATTTCCTGTATAATACTCAGGTGTGCGGTAGCTGATTACACCTACACCTACTCGCCTTGACTTGTCCTGAGGTGCCCCCCCCCCCTTGCCCTGCCGGTCTGGTTTCTGGGAGTGGAATGTGCCTCCCTGCCGCTGTCTGTCCTGGGATTGCCGTGCCCTGCCATGCCCTGTGTGCAATAACCCTGCTGGTGTCCTGGAAGTGTGCCTTGCATGCAAATTCATCTGCCTATGGAGTGAGTGAAGTCATTGGTTCCTTTAAGCCTGTAATCTCACTGCGGTAGGTTTTTAATTTGACGGAACTGATCCACTGGTTTACACTGAATACAAAGCTGTGGCTTCAAGAAATTAAGTGTAACAGTTAGGAATTAATCTCCATGGTTACTACTCTAGTTTAACACTGACTACACTTGCCACCCAGCTGAGGAGTGTGATGTCAGGTTAATTTTTTTTTCTAAAATCTATCTCGGTCCCTATTTGTTTTATAGCATTGATATTAAGATTTGAGTTTTGTGGTCATATATTCTTAAATCTGTTGCTGGTCCGTCGCAGCGAACAGAAAAAGACTTGTGTATTTAAATGATTTATAAGTGAAATCGTGAACTGTAATGAGATTATATGAAGGTTTTAGGGAGCTTGTAAACTAATCAACTTTGATCCCCAGGTTTTGGTGCCGTCTGATGCCCTGCTGATGGTGTCCTGCTGATGGTGTCCTGCTGATGGTGTCCTGCTGATGGTGTCCTGCTGATGGTGTCCTGCTGATGGTGTCCTGCTGATGGTGTCCTGCTGATGGCCTCTTCCCTGCCGGGCCACCACCCCTGCTGATGGCCTCTTCCCTGCCGGGCCACCACCCCTGCTGATGGCCTCTTCCCTGCCGGGCCACCACCCCTGCTGATGGCCTCTTCCCTGCCGGGCCACCACCCCTGCTGATGGCCTCTTCCCTGCCGGGCCACCACCCCTGCTGATGGCCTCTTCCCTGCCGGGCCACCACCCCTGCTGATGGCCTCTTCCCTGCCGGGCCACCACCCCTGCTGATGGCCTCTTCCCTGCCGGGCCACCACCCCTGCTGATGGCCTCTTCCCTGCCGGGCCACCACCCCTGCTGATGGCCTCTTCCCTGCCGGGCCACCACCCCTGCTGATGGCCTCTTCCCTGCCGGGCCACCACCCCTGCTGATGGCCTCTTCCCTGCCGGGCCACCACCCCTGCTGATGGCCTCTTCCCTGCCGGGCCACCACCCCTGCTGATGGCCTCTTCCCTGCCGGGCCACCACCCCTGCTGATGGCCTCTTCCCTGCCGGGCCACCACCCCTGCTGATGGCCTCTTCCCTGCCGGGCCACCACCCCTGCTGATGGCCTCTTCCCTGCCGGGCCACCACCCCTGCTGATGGCCTCTTCCCTGCCGGGCCACCACCCCTGCTGATGGCCTCTTCCCTGCCGGGCCACCACCCCTGCTGATGGCCTCTTCCCTGCCGGGCCACCACCCCTGCTGATGGCCTCTTCCCTGCCGGGCCACCACCCCTGCTGATGGCCTCTTCCCTGCCGGGCCACCACCCCTGCTGATGGCCTCTTCCCTGCCGGGCCACCACCCCTGCTGATGGCCTCTTCCCTGCCGGGCCACCACCCCTGCTGATGGCCTCTTCCCTGCCGGGCCACCACCCCTGCTGATGGCCTCTTCCCTGCCGGGCCACCACCCCTGCTGATGGCCTCTTCCCTGCCGGGCCACCACCCCTGCCGGGCCACCACCCCTGCCGAAGGACCCCTGTCAAGACCTCGACATCTCTGCAGCCACACTTATATTTCCATGTACTGTTCATTTTGTAAATATTACAGAATAAAAATAACAGAAGTTTTCTCTGATGTTTGATTTTCTTCTTTGATTTTTTTTTACTTGCTATTTTTCAGGTTTTAGTCAAAGAAAAGTTAAGACGGTGTTCACTTAAACTTAGTAAGATAACCTTGTTCATACTTAATCTAACATGGTAATAAAAAATGAAATAGGAAAAAAAATAGTAAAATACGAAGCAATAAAAACTTTAAGAATACAAAATTAATTAAGGAAAATAAAAGAAATTGGAATAAATGAGCCAAAGTACAATTTTGGCCTCCAAAAATCTCTTATTAAGTCGATTGCATTGTTTAAGGTGACCAGGTTCTGCGTCGAGCCATTTTATACTTCGAAGAGCGTCCGGAGACACACTGAAACGAGACAAAGGTGTTAGTAAAAAAGGACCACACTAAAAAGCTTCCCCATCCCCATTCTCCCATCTACCCTACGTGCGAGGTGAGGAGAGAATGGGGATGGGGGGAACCTGTAGATGACAATGGGAAGAATGGTCGCGGGACAAAAATTTTCGACTGTTTCACTACATCTGCTTTTAGAGGCGTAAAGAGCATACGTATGGGCAGAGGAACCTAAATGGCTTCTTGTAATAGTCAGCAGAAGAAAAGGACAAGCAGACTAGTGAAATGTCGAATTTTTGTCCGCGACTGTACAGAGAGCGCTCACAGCCTCAAAACACATACACACACACAGACGGCCATCTTGGATTTGAGTTGCCAACTAGTGTTTTTATGGGCGAATTTTTGGACTATTTTTTAGATGCCAGACTTGCCAGTTAGTAATTTTTTTGACCGAATTTTTGGACAGTAAAATTTTGATGTGCCATAGTTGCCACTTAGTATTTTTGACCGAATTTTTGGACTTTTTGAGATATGCTAGAGTTGCCAGTTAGTTATTTTATGACCCATTTTTCGACTTAGTACAAAACTGAGACTCCAAAATACAAAAGCATAACAATATTTGCCAGATAGTTAATTTACGAACGAATTTTTGGACTTAGTAAAATTTGGGAGATAATAATATACGTTGAGAGAATTTTTGGACAGTAAAATTTTCGAGGTGACAATATACTGTGATTTAAGGATTTTCTGGCATCACGAGCTAATTTTTGGACTTAGTATAATTCTGACATAGCAAGATATATATATTTTTTGGACTTATTATAATTTTGAAACGCCTAGGCACATAAACACAGGACTGGCTCTCTGGGTATATATATATGAACTAAAACTGGAATTAGTAAAAATTTTCGATATGGCAACATCTTTTTTTTAACCAATTACTTATTTTTAAGGCAATTTGAATTATTACCAAAAAAGGTGGGGGCGAAAATGGCAACGTAAAGAGGCCGAATGTGTGTGGTGCCGAGATGGTCGCTGAATCACAAACCAACTTACGATAATTATATGTGGCTTTGGGGGATTCCATAACATCTTTTCCTTAGCAATTTATTCTGCACTTTATATATCAATGGCCGCTTGTTACTAATGGGCGTTGGAGAGGGACGCCGTCACACAGTGGCATTGATGTGACCAGGCGGCTTCACTGCCCGGTCATGCAATCATCCATCAGTTCTCTCCCGATGCTTCGAAAGGAGGATGGTGGATTGCAGGAGAAGGGCAATTTCAGCCTGCACTCCACTGGATTGAAGTCTAGGTTAGACTGAAGCCACAACAACAGTTATACCCATTTTACTCTAAAGCCTTACAATTGTCATCTCTCCATCTTGAATGCCCAGTTGCGAGATTAGAATTGATATATGGCGCTAGTCACGAAGAAGTGCAGTGATGTGGTAGAGCTACAACTTTATCTTGTTCTGCCACTGGTCTATGTGAAATAAATTGTAATAGGAAAAAATCTGGGCCAAGTTAGGGTGAAAGTACTATAGTGACCAATACGAAATATATCAAAAGAAAATAGCAAACGAGAAAATATTAATCCCTTCAGTCCCATTACGTTATTTTTAGTCTATTTTTTTGTTTATTCTTCCCATTTTCTGTCGACTTCGTTTTCAGAATCATGGAGGTCTATTTTAATTAACCTCTTCACTAATGATTTTCTAAATTTAATAAAATACTTTGGCCACAGCAAGACTAATATAATATTACACACCATCGGACTGAAAGGGTTTAGGTGTATGCAGAATTAATCGCCTAGGAAAATTTGCTACGAAGTCCCTTATACCTCCTAAATTTCGAATCTGCCTTAAATCGTGAAATGGAATGCAAAGTTATAATATTTTAAGGGTATTTATGGATCGACTGTGATTACGTATTGTTAGCCTGCATCTCATATTACAGGGTGCGGATAGCAATGATGTGGAAAGGTGAGGCAAGTTCCATCATCATCAAAATTATCATCATCGTTAATCATCAGTTATCAATCATCATTTATCTTTATCATTATCATCATCATCATCATTTCCATCTTTAGCATCATTATCACCTGATTAATTTAGCCTGCATCCCACATTACAGAGAGCAGACAGCAACGAGATCAAAGTCAAGAGGTTTCATCATCATTATCATTATTATTATCATTATCATCATTATTATTATTATTATTAT
Source organism: Coenobita brevimanus (assembly GCF_032717465.1). NCBI lineage: Eukaryota > Metazoa > Arthropoda > Malacostraca > Decapoda > Coenobitidae > Coenobita > Coenobita brevimanus. Next base: position 34,426,377 of record NC_137055.1, read on the forward strand.
TATTATTATTATTATTATTATTATCATTATCATTAGCGTTTTCGTTATCGTTATTATTATTATTATTATTATTACGTACTTCATTTAGCCTGCATCCCACATTACAGTGCAGTTAGCATCGTTATAGCAAGGCCAGACACGACTCATACAGGCTGCATCAAAAACTCCAGAAATTACCTTTAAAAATTAACTTGTATTCCAGTCCCCGAATTAAGATTTAAACACAAGAGCGTAAGATTTTATTTCCAGGAAGAATTATCGTAAGTTGAGAATTATCGTAAGCTTTGAATTATCGTGAGTTGAGACTTATCGTAAGCTGAGAATTATCGTAAGTAGAGAATTATCTTAAGCTGAGAATTTTCGTAAGTTGAGAATTATCGTGAGTTGAAAATTATCGTAAGCTGAGAATTATCGTAAGTTGAGAATTATCGTAAGTTTGGTTTGTGAATTACGACGAGGGTGTGAGCGCTCAAGCTACACATGGACACAAGGATACATATAGGGTCTGAGTGGCTTTAGAGATTCCTAACACCTCCTTCTAAGCGATTTACTTTGAATTTTACACCTCAATGTCTCCCTGCGTTTTCCTTATGCAAACTATGTGAATATTAAAGATACATGAATTATAAAATAAAATCGATATTAAAACTGGATAAACAGCCAATAAATTAATGTTAAGGTGTAAACTGCAAAATAAATCGCTAAGGAAGAGGTGTTAAGGTCTCATACCGGCTAGAATACCAAGCTACAAGGCCACATGGAACTGACGACACACCAGCTATACCACAGTTAGCTTTATCAGTGCAGATTTAGCTTTATAAACGACTCATTTATTTATTTATTTATTTATTTATTTAGCTTTATCAGTGCAGAGTTAGCTTTATAAACGACTCATTTATTTACTTAGCATTATCAGAGTAGAGTTAGCTTTATAAACAACTCATTTATTTATTTACCTTTATCAGTGTAGAGAGCTTTAAAAACGACTCATTTATTTATTAATTAATTAATTTATTTATTTAGCTTTATCAGTGTAGAGTTAGCTTTATAAACGACTTACTTATTTAGCTTATTTACAGGAGTCATTATATATTAAGTTATTTACTGTTAGCTTTATAAGACTTAATTATTTATCATATTTTTTACCGCATATCCTGATACTACAAGCTATGCTCTTTATAAATGCTCAGTTCTTCGTTTGATTATTATTATTATCATTATTTTATTATTATTATTATTATTATTATTATTATTATTATTATTAAGGTAGGATTAAGGCGTCCGGCAATAGATAATGATAACAATAATAATTATTACTATTATTATTATTATTATTATTATTATTATTATTATTACAGCTCGTGTGTAGCTTTTTCCATGTGGCCTCGTAATGCACACAACAATAAATAATGCAGACACAGACAAAAATAGTCAAGAAAAACAGACAAGCAAAAATAATAAAATCTGTGTCTCTTCCTAACTACTGATAATTTTCCTGAACTTCTTGACAATATCTTCAAACAGGGTGATTCAAAATAATGATATCAATTACATGAGTTTTGCGATGGTCTGACATGACGTAGGGTAGGGTAGAGTTGGGTGGGGTAGGGTAGGATAGGGTAGGGTAGGGTAGGGTAGGGTAGGGCTGGGTGGAGTATGGTGGGGTAGGGTAGGGTAGGGTAGGGTAGGGTAGGGTAGGGTAGGATTGGGTGGGGTAGGGTAGGGTAATGTTGGGCAGGGTAGGGTTGGGTGGGGTAGGGTTGAGAAAGGTATAGTATGGTAAGGTAAGTTAGGGTAGGCTAAGTTAATGCTAGGGTAGAGTAAATTAGTTCCAGTTAGAGGAGACTTGGCTGAGCTAGAGTAGGGTAGGGTAGGGTAGGGTATGGTAAGGTAAGTTAGGGTAGAGGAAAATAGTTTAAGTCAGGGAAGGGATGGTTGAGCCAGATTATGAGTAGGTTAGAGTAGGGTAGGGTAGGGTAATGTTGGGGAGGGCAGGGTAGGGTAATGTTGGGGAGGGCAGGGTAGGGTACGGAAGGGAAATGTTGGGGAGGGGAGGGGAGGGTACGGTAGGGAAATGTTGGGGAGGGGAGGGTAGGGTGGGGTAATGTTGGGCAGGGTAGGGTAGCATAGGGTAGGGTAGAGTAGGGTTATGTAGGGGAGAGGAGGATAGTGAAGGATAAGGGTACTGCCTGGTAGAGTAGGGTAGGGTAAGATAGAGTTGGGTAGGGTAGGGTACGGTAATGAAAGGTAAGATCAGGTAGGGTAAGGCAGGGTAGGGTAGGGTAGGGTAAGGTATAATAAGATAAGGCAAGATAGGGTAGGGTAAGGTAGAGTAAGTTCAGGTTAAGGTAGAGTAAATTAGGCTGTTAGGGAAGGTCGGTTTAGGTAGATTAGGCTGAGTCAGGGAAGGGTAAGGGTATAGGAAGGTAAGGTAGGGTTGGGTAGAGTAGGATAGGGTAGGGTAGTTTAAGGTAAGGTAAGGTAGATAATGTTAGGTAAAGGTAGGTTATGTTAGTGTAGGGTATGACTGGATAGGGTAGGGTAGGGTTAGGAAGGATAATACAGGTTAAATAAGGTAAGGGTAGGGTGGGCTAACTGGGATTTGAGTAGGCTAAGGGCGGGGTGGGTAAGGCAGGGTAGCATAGACGAGGGGAGGGGAGGGTAGAGTAGGGCAAGATGGGGAAGGGAAGGGTAGGGTAGGTAGGGTAGGGTAGGGTACAGTAAGGTGAGATAGGGTAATGTTGGGTAGGGTACGGTAGGGTAGGGGAGCGTAGAGTAGGGTAGGATGGGGAAGGGTAGGGTACGGTACGGTAGGGTAGAGTAAGGTGAGATAGGGTAATGTTGGGTAGGGTAGGGTAGGGAAGGGTAGGGTAGGGTTGGGTAGGGTAGGGTAGGGAAGGGTAGGGTAGGGTAGGGTAGGGTAGGGAAGGGTAGGGTAGGGTAGGGCAGGGTAGGGTAGGGTAGGGTAAGATAGGATAATGTTGGGTAGGGTAGGGTTGTATTGGGTAAGGTGGGTTAGGGTAGGGTAGGGTAGGATAGGGAAGGGAAGGGAAGGGTAGGGTAGGGTAGGGTAGGTTTAGGTAGGGCAGCTGGCAAATGAAGTGGAGATAATGCCCATAAGGGTATGGTGGGCTAACTGGGATTTGGGTAGGCTAAGGGAGGGGTGGGTAAGGCAGGGTAGCATAGACGAGGGGAGGGGAGGGTAGAGTAGGGCAAGATGGGGAAGGGAAGGGTAGGGTAGGTAGGGTAGGGTAGGGTACAGTAAGGTGAGATAGGGTAATGTTGGGTAGGGTACGGTAGGGTAGGGGAGCGTAGAGTAGGGTTGGATGGGGAAGGGTACGGTAGGGTACGGTAGGATAGGGTAAGGTAGAGTAAGGTGAGATAGGGTAATGTTGGGTAGGGTAGGGTAGGGAAGGTTAGGGTAGGGTAGGGTAGGGTAAGATAGGATAATGTTGGGTAGGGTAGGGTTGTATTGGGTAAGGTGGGTTAGGGTAGGGTAGGGTAGGATAGGGAAGGGAAGGAAAGGGAAGGGAAGGGAAGGAAAGGGAAGAGAAGGGAAGGGTAGGGTAGGGTAGGGAAGGTTAGGGTAGAGTAGGGTAGGGTAGGGTAGGGTAAAGTAGGGTAAGATAGGATAATGTTGGGTAGGGTAGGGTTGTATTGGGTAAGGTGGGTTAGGGTAGGGTAGGGTAGGGTAGGGTAGGATAGGGAAGGGAAGGGAAGGGTAAGGTAGGGTAGGGTAGGGTGGGTTTAGGTAGGGCAGCTGGCAAATGAAGTGGAGATAATCCCCATATAATCGGTAACTTCTTTTGATCACCCTGAAAGAATTTTTTACTTCTATCCATCTGTCTATCTATATATCTATCTGTCTATCTATTTATCAGTCTGTTTATCTCTCTGTCTGTCTTTCTACCTATCTATCTATCTACAGTATCTATCTGGTGGTAGATGGTGGCGACTATCATCCACTCACTTGATACAGTGCTGTCTTCCTCTCTTCTTCTTCTCCCATCTTTCCTGTCACTTTTTATGACTACTTTTATTTTTCACTTCAGGTGGCTGTATACTGAGTGACAAGCCTAATGGTTTTCTGTAGCTCAGTAAACCGTGTGCAAAGCTGGGTGGTAACCATATAACTATATAACAGGGTGATGAGGAGCCTATTATCGTTCCCCCCGTTAACTGGGTGGAGGGATGCAAATGTGGCGTCCAACCAGGAACCAAACTTCCACAATCTTCCATGGTTGCTTGCTTTTGATGGGTCTGCTCGGCCAGACAGACCGGGGTTACTCAACAAAAACAGTATCTATCTATCTATCTATGTATCCATCCATCTTTTTTTTTCTATCTGTTTATCTATCTTCCCTCTCTCACTCCTTCCCTGTCCCTCTCAGTTCCTCCACCCACACTTCCCCTTCTGTCACCTCTCCCTCCTTCCCTCCCCTCCACACCTCTCTGTCATTCTTCTACGTCATTTTATTCCTCCATCTGTTATCTTCTCTCTCCTTACACATCTAACATTTTAAATCTAACTCTCTATGTACAGTATATCTTCCTCTAACCATCCGACCCTAGTACTGTCAAACTACTTACCTACCTACCTATTCTCTCTGTTTACCTATTTATCCAACTATCTGTCTTTCTACCTAACTCTTAATCCATCCACCCATCCATCCATCTACTTATATGCCTATCTATCTGTCTATCTATCTCCCTTCTATTTTCCGTCCATATCTACCTGTCTATCTATCTATCTATCTATCTACCTAAGAGAGATATTTTACCTACCTTTTAACAGCACAGAGAGTCGAGATAGACAACTGGATGTGGATGGCGATTGATCTCATGCTGTTCCGTTTGTCCATCTGTCGAGAAAAAAGATATATCATTATCATCATCATCATCATCATCATCATCACCATCATCATCATTAATACTATAACTCTAATTAAGATCCAGAAACAGAGAAGTTGAAAAGTCATCATTATCATCAACCATCATCATCATCATCAATATAATTACCACGACCATCAGTGCCATCATCTTAATTCCATCATCGTCATCATTATTATCATTATCATCATCTTCATCGTCAATACCATAACTTTAATTAAGATCGAGAAACAGGAAAATTCAAAAATCATCATCATCATCATCATCATCACTATCACCATCATCATCATCATCAATATAATCACAGCGACTATCAGTGTCATCATTTTATTCACCCCACCACCGCCACCACTACCACTATCATCATTATTCGAACCTCATGATCATCATTACCAGTAGCACCAGTATCACCACCACCACCACGACCACCACCATCTCCATCACCACCACCACCACCACCACCACCACCATCATCATCATCATCATCATCATCATCATCATCATCATCATCATCATCATCATCATCATCATCATCATCATCATCATCATCATCATCATCATCATCATCATCATTTTACTAAGAGGTGAGGTTGGCTCCCGAGACAAGACACTGAACCACCAAGAGACGGACAGACATCCCCCTGACGCAAAAAATAGATAAATGAAAAACAAAAATAAAATGAAAAAATGCATGTTCTCTTCTGCTCCGTACATGGTTATGATATAGGGCGACTTCGACTCAAACGTGCCCTCTAGCCTATTGGTTCTGTGATTGTTTTATGAGTTACAAAATTACATATAAGACGTAACCTTAATAGAGATATCTTGCACTTGCTTGGAAATGATGGCTGTCTAGCGTATGTAGTTTTAATACTTGCAAGTTTCGGACCAGTGACATACATGGGAAGATTGAGGTGAAATGTGCAAAATAAATCGCTAAGGACGAGGTGTTAGAAAGTCGGTGGCACGGGAGGCTTCGTTGCACATATTTCTCAGAGACTCATTTGCACATTACGTGTTAGCATTGTCTAGTACATTATTTACATGTATCGAGTTGTTGTTGCTTAACCCTGGCTTGTTTGGCCATGAAGACCCGTCGACCACAGGTAAGTAGCTGCTTCAGTGGGGACGTTCTACAGGTACAGCACAGTATATACCAGTTAGGGATCCGGCGCCCCCTTGTGGTAGACAGCACCTGGCCGGGGTGGGGCCTGGGTCCTTCCCCACGGCGAGGTACAGGAAGGTAGGTTGTAGAACGCCCCGGGAGTGACGGCCCTGCACTGGTTTGATCCCAAAGAAGTGACTGGAGGCTTTTTGATCATCTAGTCTAATGCCACAAAGGACGGTAGGCTGGTCATCTACCCGTATATGTAGCAGAATAACACGGCCTAACCTAAGGACTCTACATTTCGAAGGGGATAATGGAAACAGCCTTTTCACTGTTTTTTTTTTTTACTAGGCCCAGTCCAGTGACGTATTTTCTATGTCCTTCTACGGCCTCTACATGATTTTATTCAACCTGTGCGATTTTTTTTAAGTTAATGGAGTGCGTGTCCAATCACCGTAATCCCTTTTCAGCTTACTTCACAGTCAGGTTGGAGGAAAATTTTTACTAGTAACCAAGGAGACTCATTCTTACCTCAGATCTCTATCCCCTTTCACCTCAGTTGACGCCCAAGTGTTGTCAGATTAGAGAGTGGATTTGACTAGTAACCGAGGAGACTCATTCCTACCACAGATCCCTAACCCCTGTCAGTTCAGTTGTTGCCCAAATGTAGCCAGATTAGAGAGTGGATTTGAACAGTAACTAAGGAGACTCATTCCTGCCTCGTAACTAGGGCTGGCCGAATTTCCAGTTGTAAGAGCGGCCAAATTCCCTCACATGAAAACAAACATGAGCCCGAATTCTCATCGGTCTCCGTAATACCTCTTCCTAAGCGATTTAATTATCTTATTATACGACACTATCCTTTTTTTGCGTTGCTAAAATTTTTCTAGTATCACCATACCCTGCATGTGAGGTACAAAATGATATTACTCTGCCAGATCGAAAAATAAATATCTGAAGAAGAGTTGCTAGGGAGAATAGTCTGTAGGGAGCTAGAATATAACACTAGAGTTGGTCTGAGAATGAGAGGGTTAATGAACACTAATTTAACCTTACCTATCTTGGCTGTTTATTCCACTGGGGACGCTGTATATATCACTGCATGTATATCACTGAATTTATATCACTGGGATGCTGTTTATATCACTGAGAAGCTATTTATATCACTGTTTATATCACCGGAAAGCTGTTTATATCACTGGGATGCTGTATATATCATTGAGAAGCTATTTATATCACTGTTTTTATCACTGGGATGCTGTTTATATCACTGGGATGCGGTTTATATTACTGTTTATATCACTGGGATGCTGTTTATATCACTGGGATGCTGTTTATATCACTGGAATGCTGTTTATATCACTGGGATGCTGTTTATATCACTGGAATGCTGTTTATATCACTGGAATGCTGTTTATATCACTGGGATGCTGTTTATATCACTGGGATGCGGTTTATATTACTGTTTATATCACTGGGGAGCTGTTTTTGTCACTGATGAAGCTGTTTAAATCACTGGGAAGCTGTTTATATCACTGGGATGCTGTATATATAACTGGAGAAAGTGTACATAGCACTGGAGAAGCAGTTTATGTCCCTTCAGCTATTTATATCACTTTTAACAATATACACCTCCTCCCCGTCACCGGCTGCGTGCATCCCCACTCAAGGCTAGAGGGAAACTGAAGCGATCCGGAGCTTCAGGGGTTCAATAGTCCGGAGCTTCAGAGTGTTTATTTAATTTCAGGGAGAGAGAATGAACAGTGAAGCCGGATTCTTCTCTCTCTCTCTCTATCTATCTAACTATCTATCTATCAATTTATCTATGTGTGTGTTCTTTTTTTTTGTCTATGGGTAGTTATCTAGTTGGCTTTTAGGATTTCTCAACAATTTTTCCTAGGCGATTTATTTTTGTAGTATGCATACCACTCACACTCTTATTTGAAAGGAAATGGGTAGTGGAAAAATCTCTGTGAAGTTGAAGATAATCGTCTGGAGAGAGAGAGAGAGAGAGAGAGAGAGTGAGAGAGAGAGGTCATCTCACTGAAGGACTTATTCCCGTCTATACTTATCCCCTTTCTCCTTTCTCTCTTCCACTCCTCCCTCTCTCTCTCCTCTCTTCCTTCTCCGCCCTCCTCATGTCTTAGGCCATTAACCTCCCTCCCTCTCCCTCTCTCTCTCTCTCTCTCACACACACACACACACACACACACACACACACACACACACACACACACACACACACCTCAATCATCCAATCACCGGTCATTGCTCTTTATCCACCTACGGTCACACAGCCTACTCAGATGGTCTTAATATACTCGATACACCAAGGACATTCGTGTGTGTGTGTGTGTGTGTGTGTGTGTGTGTGTGTGTGTGTGTGTGTGTGTGTGTGTGTGTGTGTGTGCTGAGCAAATAGAAAGTAGATAGACAGATGGATAGATAGAGATTGAGAGATAGATATATAAAACTGTCTTTATCTATTTAACATAAGCTCAAGACTCGACTAGTTATACATATACATCCTTCACTAACCTCCTCAGTACCTTAGGCCTTTCCCCAGTTACACGAAATCGTTTGGCACCAGCAAGAAGAAGCCAATAAGACGCATTCCAAGATTTCAGGAGTTAATGAGACGTGCGGTGCGAGAGAGGGACGCCTTCATGTGGTGCCACTGATATAGCCAGAGGGATCAACTGCCTGGCTTACAAACATGCCTCATCTCTCTCCCTCTCCCCCGAAAGGAGGATGGTGGACTGTAGGAGAAGGGGAACTGAAGCCTGTAGTCCACTGGGTTCACTTACATATGACGCTAGGGTTGCATATACTATTAAGAAGTGAATGGAGAACCACGATATAGTAGTAGTAGCAGCAGAAACAGCAGTAGTAGTAGTAGTAGTAGTAGTAGTAGTAGCGGCAGTAGTAGTAGTAGCGGCAGTAGTAGTAGTAGTAGTAGTAGTAGCGGCAGTAGTAGTAGTAGTAGTAGTAGTTGTAGTTGTAGTAGTAGTAGTAGTAGCAGAACGAGAAGTTAATTAGAAAAAACGTAAAGAAAACGTGAATAAAAATAAATTAATGGGAAACTGAATAAAACTCCATTTCTGTTAATCTTTTTATTGTACATTTTTACATAAACGTTGTTCTACCTCAGACCAGCACTGGGCACGAGTTTTATATACAAGCGGGATGGAGAGAGAGAGAGAGAGAGAGAGAGAGAGAGAGAGAGTTGAGCTGGATAATATGGGGTAAGTTAGAGAGAGAGAGAGAGAGAGAGAGAGAGAATGCAAAAGATTTAAAAAAAAAAAGTATATAACATATACAAGTCTTCTGGAATTTACAATACATTCACACCTACAGGGGAGAAAGAGAAGGTTAGGAGGGGGGGGGTTACTCTGCTAATATATACAGGGTGGTCCATACATTGTACAGCCCTTGTCAATGCTCGTGTTGGGGAACGGCTCAGTCTGCTGGCGTGGGTGTGGGAGTGGGTTATCCGTGAATAATGAAGATGGAGATTATTTGGGTTATATTTTATTATTATTATTATTATTATTATTACTCATTTTAAATATACCAATGATTAGCAGTATTTCTCTTCATTTAATTAAGATGGGAAGACAACACTGCATAAGCCGTCCCCGCCAAACACGAGAACAGTCAAGTGAGGTGCAGTATAAGAACTAGCCTTTATATCCCTCATTTATCTTTAAGTCTCACGTTCACGAAGGATGAAGGTGGAACAAGTTGTACGAGACACATCCACATGCACGAGAGTTATAATGAACACACAGGCCTTCCTTAAGTGACAATATTTTAGCCAATACTAGTTTTCTTTTCTATTTTATTTCCATTTTATATTTCTTACGTGTGTATATACCTTGGCAACTCAGGTAACTCAGCCCCTTCACTCCAAGAACGTCTATTTTTACCTATATTCCTGCTGCTACCGGTCAAGGGAGGTCTTATGCAATGAAGGGGACAGGGAATGGCATATCAAACCCATCCTAGTTTGAAAAAGTCTCCCCTAAATCAAAGAAACTCGTCTCTCAGTAGCAAGGACGAAAAATGTACGTTATCGCAGTGAAGGGATTAAATTTACATATATATACCCATAGTGGCAAGAACACTTAAATCACCACTCCTCATCAGGTTGTAATCTGCTTGGCACATCATCTTTTTAAATTATGTATGATACAGAATATGATGTGCTGTTTATATATATACGTAACCTATGCACTAATATTCTTATGGTCTGATGATGCATTTGATTTTACGTTCATTGAACTTTCTATTTATAAAAAGGAAATGTCAGCTTTGCAAAAGTTTCTAGATTATATTTTACAGAATCTATCATGCACTTATATTTCTATCCCATTCATTTATGTTCCTGTAACTTTTTACTAGACACATGTTCATTGGATTCGGTAATTGCTTTGCTTTCTTGTTTCATACGTTTCTATTTATGTTTTTTTGTAATGTGGAAGGGAAGTCAAGTTTGCCAGTGAAGCCTCTGCAACAAGTGAGCAACTGAGTATGTTATGAGTCCAACTTAGTGTCCCCTTTGTCCTCACACTGACACGGTACACGACACTGCCAGTCTCTGCAGTTGAGAAGTAACTTATTACCACAAGCCTTCTAGCTCAGTAGTGACCTTATCTAATACCACCTGCAAGTCCCCGTTCACCGTGGTTATATTCTATCTTATTTTACAGCCACTACCCCACTGCTACAAGTCTTCTCGTTCATAGGTAACCTTATCTAGTACCACCAGCATGTTCCGATTCACCTTAGTTATATCCTGCTTCATTTTACAACTGCTACCACCAAACAGCGTTATTCAGCTCAGAGGAGAAGGTAAGCAGTGAAGAAGTTAAGCATCTCATTAGCACACCTGTCCATCTCTTACCTACGGGCACACCTACACTTAACCAATGGAAACAGGTTGCTTGTGGTCTCCTCTCAATTTTCTGTTTCGATACCTTATTGTGTGTGGGGGGAAGGAAGGAATGAAGTTGGAGAGGAAGGAAAGAAGGGAGGAAGGAAGGAGGGAAGGGAAGGAAGGAAGGTGGGGAGGAAGGAAGGTGGGGAGGAAGGAAGGAGGGGAGGGAAGGAAGAAAGGTGAGGAGGAAGGAAGGAAGGTGGGGAGGAGGGAAAGAAGGTGGGGAGGAAGGAAGGAACGTGGGGAGGAAGGAAGGAACGTGGGGAGGGAAGGACAGAGGGGAGGGAAGGAAGAAAGGAGGGATGCAGACGTGGATGTACAAAGGGAGTCTACAATTACCCATAACAGTGAAAATTATGTATGTTTTTACCTAGAGGGACTTAGTCAATTTCCACCCACCTGTTTACAAGAAAAAAATTCCCTAAAATTATAAAAACTCTCTGGCCCTTATTCTCGTCGGTCAAGGAGGCTCCCTAACACCTCTTCCTTAGCGATTTATTTTTCGATCCGGCTGGTGAATATCGCTTTGTACCTTACTTAAGGAGGTTATGGCGAAATAAGAATAAGCTAAACAACTGTAAAGAATAGTAACGTATAGTAAGCATAATAAATCGCTCAGGAAAAGGTGTTAGGGAGCAAAATTGAGCCAATACAGAGCGTCAGAAGAGGTTAATTGTGTCTCATTTTATTAAAGTATAGTAAGCAAAACAAATCGCTTAGGAAGAGGTGTTAGGGAGCAAGAATGAGCCAATACAGAGAGTCACCTCTCACTAGAGGTTAATTATCTTTCATCTTCTTTTGCTGCCTTCAGGCGATGTAATTAAGCTCAGTAATTACCTTTATTGATGACGGGGTTAATGAGGGCAATATCTAACAACCCATTACGGTCCAAAGCCACCTGCAGTACAATCCCAAGTTCACCTGTTTTACCGTAACCTCAGTAGAAATACGTTTAAAGACTGAGGAAACGTAAAATGAATCGGAAAAATGAAGGCGCTTGGCATGAGACCTATTTCAAACTATATTTATTACTCCATGGGAAAGACTTTTAGGAATTTCGATATTTTGGGGATATTGTTGGGTGGTGATTATCCTTCATTACTAAATTCCTTTCCTAAATTCCTCTCCTAAATTCCTCACCTAAATTCCCCTCCTAAATTCCCCTTCTAAATTCCTCTCCTACATTCTTCACCTAAATTCCTCTCCTAAATTCCTCTCCTAAATTCCTCTCCTAAATTCCTCCCCTAAATTCTCTCCTAAATTTCTCTCCTCAGCTAAATAAAGATGTTTGATATAGTCCATTACTCTGACCAAGATCCCTAACCCCTTTCAGTTCGGTTGATGGCCAGGTGTAGTCAGATTGTAGGGTTGCTCTGACTAGTAACCAAAGAGACTCATTGCTCCCTCATAACTAAGGTTTATCATGTTTCACGCAATCACAACTTAGCATTCAAGTTGTGATATTAGCCCAGTTCCATCAGATGAAAAAAATCGACTTAAGTTGCAAGAATAGATAAAAAAAAATCACCGGAACACAGGAGTTGAGAAAAGGGGGTATACCTTAGTTTACACGTGTTATCATACAAAATAAAACACTAGCACTGTCTCGCGCGGCTATATGTATACTGTATATGTGTATTTACCTGTGTATATATAAAGAAGAAGGAGCAGGTGCAAGATCCCTAATTATACAGGTGTTTAAGCAGCTTCAGTAAATTGGCGTATCCTTGAATTCATCTTTTTTTTTTAACCTTCAGATTATTACATGCATTTTACTGAGATTTTTTCGAACTGTTGTGGTGAAATATAGTCTTCATTAACCCCTTCGCTACTCAAGGTCCCTGAACTGAATGAACGCTTTTGGTGGTGGGCTGAGCGGTGGTGGTGGTGGTGGTAGTGGTAGTAGTAGTAGTAGTAGTAGTAGTAGTAGTAATAGTAGTTGCAATCCAAGGCTCATCTGAATGTGCACCCGTTGGACTGCAGGCTGAAGTTATCCTCCTCCTGCAGTCCACCATCCTCCTTGCAGGGGATAGGATGGGAGAGGGATGAGAGACGTGCGTATAACCGGACAGCTGCGCCACCCAGTTCCATCAGTGCCACTACGTGAAGGCGTCCCTCTCCACTACAGGTAGACTGAGTAAAATAAAGAATACTTCATCTTTCTGAAATGGTCAACCCCTTCACTCCCATGACACATTTTCTAGTTTATTCTTCCTCTCACTGGACGATTTTATTCTGCAAAAGGAGGGTTATCTGGCACTGAAGGGGCGAAGGAAGCCTGGATCTAACCCCTCTAGTTCGAAAAATCTGTCCTGAGCTGAATGAAAGCGTCTGAAAACTAAAATAACAAAATACGTCACCGGTTTGAAGGGTTTTGAAGGCCATATCTAACCCCCTCCAGTTCGAAAATTCTATCCCAAGCTGAAGGAAATCGTCTGAAGGTAGCAAGATTAAAATACAAAATACGCCATTGGACTGAAGGGGTTAGCATCTAGAGGAAGGGCGAGGTCTCAACACCAGCAGGAGTAGGTGAAGGTGAGCCACAGAAACGGTAGAAGCAGGGGAAGGGATGTGCTGTAGGCGTGGCAGAGGACGAGGAGGAAGGGGATGAGCAGCAGGTTTGGCAAGGTGTATTGGCATTGGCAGGGAGGGGAGGACACGGGGGAATCACCGGAGAATACACGGCAAAGGCAGAGGAAAGGAAGCAGTAGGAGTGTTGGCAGGGTGTGTTGGCAGCGGGGCGATACGACAGGGGTGCCGCCGGAGAGCAACTGGCAGAGGAATGGGAGGAGCAGGAGTGTTGGTAGGGTGTACTGGCAGCGTGGCAATGCAACAGAGGCACCGCCAGAGAACACCGAAGGACGGAAGAGGCCCTCGGAACTCTTCTCCCTCTCCATGGTGATCCGAGGCACCTCCTCCCTCTGTCCCTTTGGTATCTGCGTATGCGAGGCGTCCACCGGTTTGTGCTTGTGCATGTAGTCGTCCTCGAGCTGGTTCTTGTGCAGACCTGGAGGGTGAAGGGAGAGCGAGGTGGGGTGTTAGTACAGGTGGCACAGTTAATTCCAGAAAGGTCTAGGATGGGTTAGGTTGGGTTAAGTTGGTCTTTTTTTTTTTTTTTTTTTTTATGTGTCCGACTCTGGGCATAGGCTTCACAGCCTGCTATCAAGGCCCAGCAGTCCTCCTACATACCATACACCTCTACATGTCACCACTTCGGCGCTAACACCCACCGTCCCTATTGAATACATGCTAGGGCTGTCTCATACAGGACTGGTGTAATAGTATTAGTCTGTCGGGGTTATGCTAATTTAAGTCTGGTTAGTTTGTTATGGTTAAGTTTAGTTAGATTTTAGGTCAAGTTACTGTAGAAGGACTATAGCTTTCCCTTAATCTATCTCCCCTGGGGACTTCAGGCTGTGATCAAGGGCTGTGGAGAAAGTGTGGGGTGATGGAGTGGACTGGGATGGGAGAGAAGGCAGTTTTAAGCCAAGGTGAAGTGAGGAGAGTATAGCTTTCTCTTAATCTATCTTACCTGGGGACTTTGCACTGTGATCAAGGGCTGTGGAGAAGGTGTGTGGTGGCGGTGTGGGTCTGGGGGTGGCTGGCGGGTCAATCTCGTAAGTTCGAATCTGTCCCTCCGCCTTGCTGATGGAGTTGCGGGCCAGACAGGTGTAGGTCCCGATGTCTGACTTCTGTACGTTGTGGATCACCAGCGTCATGTTGGTGTGGTACGATTTTTGCGTCTCGCTGACCGTGTATTTTGGCCTGAGGGAAAGATGGAAGGAATATCATCATCATCATCATCATCATCGTCATCATCATCATCATTAACTCTGGCCTGCGAGAGAGATGAAAGGAACATCATCATCATCGTCATCGTCATTACAGTATCATCATCAGTAATTCCAATTTATTATACTTAACGTTAATGTTATTATTATTATTATTATTATTATCATTATTATTATTATTATTATTATTGTAACACCTCTACAAACAATAAAAAGGTGAAACTGTAACCCAAGAAAATATACGGAAACAATACCTTACCCACGGATTATCACGAAGTCTTTTTCCAGTCTCAAAAAACCAGTTCAATCCTAGTTAACATTTTAAATCGTGTTTCTGCTACCGCCAATCAGTTTTATATATGAAACTACCTCAGAAAAAATAAATAAAAAGAAATTGTAACCCTGAAAAAGACACGTAAACAATTCCTTACCCATTGATAATCATAAAGTCGTTGTTCTTGCGCCAGATGGTAATGGGTTTGGGAAAGGCCTCCACCCGGCACGTCAACACTAAATCTGATCCTAGAGGTGTGCCCACGAGCTGATTAGGAACTTGTATGGTGGGCTCGACTGTGAGGGAGAGAGAGAGAAAGTGAGTTACAGAGAGAGATACATCAACACAACGGTAGATCAGATCCAAGAGGCATCCCCATCAACTGTTAGGGGACTTGTATGGTGGGGTCGACTGTGTGTGTGTGTGTGTGTGTGTGTGAGTGAGAGAGAGAGAGAGAGAGAGAGAGAGAGAGAGAGAGAGAGAGAGAGAGAGAGAGAGAGAGAGAGTGGAGGAGGGAAGGAAGAGAGGAGGCACAGGGGAGAGAGAGGGAGTGTCTGGAAGATGGATGGAGGGAGGGAAGGAAAACAGGAGGCAAGAAGGCAAGGAGGTGTGTGTGTGTGTGTGTGTGTGTGTGTGTGTGTGTGTGTGTGTGTGTGTGTGTGTGTGTGTGTGTGTGTGTGTGTGTGTGTGTGTGTGTGTGTGTGTGTGTGTGTAAAAGGAGGGTGGAAAGAATGGAAGCAAATAAGATCGTCGTCCACGTAAAATCTATTATGCTTTTTTTGATGCTTAACAGGTATGAAAAAAAAAAAGAAAAGAAGAAGAGAAGGACAGACAGAACTGAAATAAATACCCAGGTAGTCAACTTCCTGATACCTGAGCAGCGTCTCAATCTTATGCCAAATTCCATCAAGATCTTTACGAAGGTATGTGTAACAAAAGAGTCGCTTCTGACTCTGAGGGACTAATTTCCCATTGCCTCTAGGTATGGTCTGCAAAATATGGCTCACACACACACACACACACACACACACACACACACACACACACACACACACACACACACACACACACACACACACACACACACACACACACACACACACACACACACACACACACACGCAAATATGGCCTCGGAAAAATCATCATAAAATACTATCACCACTGACTTCAAATACTTACAGTTTACCCTACAGGCCCCGAGGGTATCAAGGCCCTAGTCTGGGAACCACTGCTTAACACTGACATATTTTACCTATAATCTTTTCATCTTAACTTGGCCAAATTTTCGCTCTTTCCTTATTCCACGCAGCTCAATGACAGAACAATTCAGTACTGCAGCTCTACATCCTTTCCATAGCACTTCTTCGTGACTACCATCAATTTCCAGTTTTAGTGTTATAATTCAGGAGTTAAAATTGAGAGATGGCAATATTAGGTCAAGTTAAAATAAAAAGAGTAGAGTTTCCGCTGCATTTGCTCAAGTCAGGGGTAAGGAGAGAGAGAAAAGAGAGAAATAAAAGAGAGGAGGAATTAAGGGGAAGAGAGTTAGAGAGAGTAGAGAGGGAGAAGCAGGTTGGATAAGGATCTGGAAGTGAAAGAATTGAAAAAGTTGGAGAGAGAGAGAGAGAGAGAGAGAGAGAGAGAGAGAGAGAGAGAGAGAGAGAAAATTATGGACGAAGACATGGACAGAGGAAGACAGAAGATGTGACGACAGACACTGACAGAGAGAGAGAGAGAGAGAGAGAGAGAGAGAGAGAGAGAATAGCTAGTCGTAACAAAAGAATGTAAAACTATGTGATACGCGGAGAAATGTCAATAGAAAGGGAAGGGAGTGAGTGAGAATGAGAAAGGGGAGAGGCAGAATCCAATATGTAATGGAGAGAGAGAGAGAGAGAGAGTAAAGATCACACACACACTCCCTTCCTTTGCTGTACTTTACTTTACCCTAAGGACGTCTGTTATAGTTAATTCTTTTTATTTTTGACTATCTATATCTTCTGCTATATTTTTTTTTTCACAGTAAGGGGGACAGTAAAGTAGATAATTATATAACCAAAATAAAATATGTGGAGTGGTGTGGTGGTGTGGTGGTGTAATGGTGGTGTGGGTGGTGTGTGGTGTAATGATTTGATGGTAGTGTGTGGTGGTGGTGGTGGAGTGGTGTGGTATGGTGGTGCTGTAGAGTGGTGTGGTGGTGAAGTGGTATGATGGTGTGTTGTGCTGGTGTATAGCAGAGTTACACCCATGGGATACCAGGACTATTTACTGCTTCCTTATAGTGCATGTCGTAAATACCACCCCTCACGTCATCTCACCTCACCTCACCTCACCTCACCTCACCTCACCTCACTTCATCTCACTTCACATCACCTAATCTCACCTCAGCTCACCTCACCTCAGCCCAGCTCTCCTCACCTCACCCTCACCTCACACATCCCCTAGGACGGGTTAAAGATAGGCATAGGTAATTTTTTCACGTTTGGTATGAACTAAAATATATAATAACAGAGAGATGATATTACTAATGTTATTATCCTCGATCTATCTATTTTTCTTTACATCTATCTATCTATCTATCTATCTATCTGTCTGTCTGTCTGTCTATTTATCTATCACTATGTTTGTCTGCCTGTCTGTCTTTCTGTCTACCTGTTTTTCTCTCCTCAGTCTAGGTTTCTGGCCATCACCCTACCATTCACACACACACACACACACACACACACACACACACACACACACACACACACACACACACACACACACACACACACACACACACACACACACACACACACACACACACACACACACACACACGCACGCACACAATGAGAGTATAGAGTATAAACGGTCATATTAACACAGCATATATCATAGACAAAAGAAGCACATGTGTGTGTGTGTGTGTGTGTGTGTGTGTGTGTGTGTGTGTGTGTGTGTGTGTGTGTGTGTGTGTGTGTGTGTGTGTGTGTGTGTGTGTAAAGTGTTTTTCTCTGTCAAAAGTTTAGCGGTACAGCGTGTTTTAGTTGGTTTGAAATTTTAACTTTCCCCACACCCCATATGCACACACACACACACACACACACACACACACACACACACATACACACACTCAAATCTCTCTCTCTCTCTCTCTCTCTCTCTCTCTCTCTCTCTCTCTCTCTCTCTCTCTCTCTTTTGCCTGATTTAACCCCTTCAGCCCGAGAACATCACCCTAATTGCTATTCTTGCTGCCTCCAGACGATTTTATTCAGATTAGGACAAACCCCGTAAAAGTGTGTGTGTGTGTGTGTGTGTGTGTGTGTGTGTGTGTGTGTGTGTGTGTGTGTGTGTGTGTGTGTGTGTGTGTGTGTAAGAGAGAGAGAGAGAGAGGCTGTGAAAGGGAGTATAAATTCCTAAGGCCACACGAAACGGGTCAAACAGGTGTAGTGAAAAAGAACTTTATGCAAATGGGATGAGGGGAGGGGAGGAGATGGGAGGACGGGGAGGAGAGGGGAGGGGAGGAGATGGGAGGACGGGGAGGAGAGGGGAGGGGAGGGGAGGGGAGAGGTGGAAAGGAAAAGGGAGGAGAGAAGGAGAGGTGCTGAGTTACAATATCAGTAATGGTGTGGGAATAGATAGATAGATAGATAGTCACCACTTTCCACACACTCTTATAAATAACACACTCTCCCCCACCCTTCTCTCCTCTCACACCCTTCTGGCCTCGTTCCCTCCCTCCCACACACACACACACACACACACACACACACACACACACACACACATTCCCTCTTTTCACCCCACACTCTATTTTTGCTTTATCAACCTCTTACATATACACTCAAATGCTCTTCTCCCTCACACTCTCATTGCACACTTCCTCACACCCCTCCCATACACTCTTCCCCTCCTACGCACTCTTTTAGAATAACCGCCACACTCACACACCGTTATAAACCCCAAACCCACACACCATCTCTGGCATACACTCCCACACCAACACCCACACCCCCTCTAACACTCTCATTATCTCCTCCTCACCGCTTTCCACACAATCTCTTAACCATCCCCACTCATCCATACACTCATGTCCCCCTCCCCCACCTCCCTCACACCCATTTCCCCTCTCACACACACGCTTTTACACCCATTTCCGCTCCCATACTCAGTTTTATACCCATTTCCTACATTCTTATTCCTCCAACATACACAGTCCCATATCACCTCCATAACCATGCTCACCTACACACGTCTCCCTCTTCTACCTCCCCCTATCCCTCCCCCAACACTCACACTCCCCCTTCCCTCCCACATTCCTCTCCACTCTCCTTTCTCCAACCACACCTTCCACACCTTCTCCACACCCTCTTACACTCCCCACTCTACAGCCTCTTATACAGGCCTCCCTCCCCCCACCGCACTACCACAAATCCCACGCCTCTCTTTCCTCCTCCAGATGTTTTCACCCTGCAGTGGAGGGAGAGGGGAAGGAGGAGGAGGAAATAGACGGAGGGGGAGCGAGGGAAAAGCAAAGCAGGTAAAAATATCCTCTCACTTCCCTTGTATATCTCTCTAATCCCACCCAAACCAGACCCAACCCCCGCCTCCCTAAACACTTCCAAACCTAACTTAAACTCGCCAAATCATAATGACCCCGCCCAAACATAACTTAACCCCGCCTAAACTTAACCCCGCCTAAACATAACTTAATCCCGGCCAAACATAACATAAACTAGCCCAAACATAACTTAACCCAGCCCAAACTTAACTTAAACTAGCCCAAACATAACTTTAACTAGCCCAAACATGACTTAACTCCTCCCAGGCATAGCTTAAACCCGCCCAAACATACGAGTAAATTAACCCCGCCCAAATGTAACTTAATCCCGCCCAAACTTTGCCACCTTACGTCCGAAACCCCGCCCAAACTTAACCCCGCCCATGCCTTAACCACGCCCCAACCTAGCCTCGGCCCCTTACGTCCAATCGCCGCTCCGCCCCGCCCTCGTTCGTTTCCCAATACATTTCGTCCTGATTTCTCCACACCTCTTCCCCCTCCCCTCCTCTCCCTTTCCCTCCCTCCCTCCTCCTCACCTCCTGTCCACTCACATTCCTTCTTTCCCGCCTCTCCTATCGCTATTTCTCCCTTCCCGTTTCCTTTCCTTTCCTCGCTTTCTCTCCTCTGTTTCTCTCCCTCCCCTCCTCTTTCCCTCCTTCTTTCTCGACACCCTCCACCTTGCCTTCCTTCCTTCTTGCCTCCCAGCTTCCATCCCTCTTCTTCCTATTCTCTCCTTTCTCTCACTTTCCCTTTCCCTCTTACCTCACGTTCCCTCCTCCATTTTTCTTCCTTTCCCGCCGCCTTCCTTCCTTACCTCCTTCCTTCCTTCCTTACCTCCTTATCTTCCTTCCTCTATGCCTACCCTCATCCCTACCTCTTTCCTTCTCTACCTCTTACACTTCCCCATCTACTCCTCTCCCTACCTTTCTCCTTCCCTACCTCCCCATTCCTCCACCTCCTTCTTCACCTCCCCATTCCTCCACTCCTCCCTTCCCCTCCCTCTCCCTCCATCCCCCGTCTCCCTCCCCCTCCCCCTCCCCCCTCCTCCCGCCGGAAGTTTGCTTATGGCCAGGCTTCTCAAAAGACATTAATTTCAACATTGTTATCTGTGTTTATCTTGGTGTGTGTGTGTGTGTGTGTGTGTGTGTGTGTGTGTGTGTGTGTGTGGGTGGGTGAGTGGGTGGGTGGATGTGTGAAAGAGAGAGAGAGAGGGAGAATGTGGATGTGTCGGCGTGCGAGTATGTGTATGTGTAGTTTTATGTTTGTGTGTACTCGTATAGCCTATATATATGTATGTATGTATGTGTGTGCGTGTATGTGTATGTGTGTGTGTGTGTGTGCGTGTATGTATATGTATGTGTGTGTGTGTGTGTGTGTGTGTGTGTGTGTGTGTGTGTGTGTGTGTGTGTGTGTGTGTGTGTGTGTGTGTGCAAACTTGTAGTGGTCGGGCGCTAATCTAATATTAACAGAACTCAAGACCCCTTTCCTGACCTTTTTTCTCTCTCTCTTTGCTTTCTCCTTTTTCAGCGGGCCGTTTTAAAACTTGA
This sequence comes from Coenobita brevimanus, assembly GCF_032717465.1. Lineage (NCBI taxonomy): Eukaryota > Metazoa > Arthropoda > Malacostraca > Decapoda > Coenobitidae > Coenobita > Coenobita brevimanus. The sequence goes on from NC_137055.1 coordinate 34,447,469, forward strand.
AAAACCAATCGTGAAACTTTAGGGCGGAGGTGGGCAAGGGGGGAGGGGGCAAGGGGGAGAGGGGCAAAGGGGGGAGAGGGCAAGGGGTGGAAGGGGCAAAGGGAAGGGGGGAAGTCTAAAGGGCGTATATATAAAGTTTCTTGGGCTATAGTTGAGGATAAGATTGCTTGTTAACCTCACTGTAGATGTTTTTATTATTACTGTTGTTATTATTATTATTATTATTATTATTATTATTATTATTATTATTATATGCAGCTAGGTAAGTAGGAAGGTATGCAGGTATGTAGGTAGATATGCTAACAAATTATTTCATCAATTCCTGATTTAGTTTGGATCAAATTTGGTGCCTATATTTCATGTGGATCTGGAATGATATACTAGATTCTTAAGCAGGACGATCAAAGGTCAACATCACGGGGTCAAGGTCAAAGTTCAGGTGCAACGTTGCAATGTATTCTGGCAACCCTCTGTCTTAGCCTTTGTTTTTACTAATATAGATATGATTTTACTTTACAAGCCTCCAATACCTTACTTTACAACCCTCCAATACCTTACTTTACAACCCTCCAATACCTTACTTTACAACCCTCCAATACCTTACTTTACAACCCTCTAAGTAACTCTGTCATACCCTCCTTTGTTTTCACCAATCCATATACGATTTACTTTACAACCATCTCAGAATCTCGAGGGTGAATAGCCTAGCCCTGGACCCTACGCTCTTGTTTATATGGGACAAGGTGGGATTAGATGGATGGATGGATGGATGGATGGATGAATACAAGAAGCAAAACCATACATTTATAATAACAGTTCCCGAAAATTAGTCAACTTTCTCACAATAACAGTAATTTTAACTGTTTTCTTCCTTTCACACGATTTAACTCAATTTTGCACTGGCTTCTTGTCGTGTGAGGCTTTAAGATCCTTGATAATTACGAGGCCTGTGTGTGTGTGTGTGTGTGTGTGTGTGTGTGTGTGTGTGTGTGTGTGTGTGTGTGTGTGTGTGTGTGTGTGTAAGTGTGTGTGTGTGTGTGTAAGTGTGTGTGTTTGTTGTTCACCAAGCTTTTGTTAGCTCATGGGGGGAGGGAAACTTTGTATTTTCCTCCACTGCCATTAAAAGTCGACATAATTTTCCCTTTCAGCGCCGGAGCCAATGTTGGGACGATAAAATCAGGCGGGAAAAAGCGGTTCGTATTGTATTTCCGGGTGGGTGATGGGTGGGTCGGGGCTACTTTGAAACTCTATTAGTCGTTCCTACACTCCGACGCATTTTATTACGCTGCTATGAGAGGGGGAAGCTTGGGAGGGGCAGGGAGGAAGGGGGAGAAAGGTAAAGAGGGGGTAGAAGATTGGGGCAGGGCGGGAGACGGCCGGAGGGGGAGGATGAGGGGTTGGAAGGTAAGAAGGGGAGTAGAGCGAGAGAAAGGGAGGGTTGTGGCGACGCTGGAAGGGAAGGGGAAGGAGGAAGGAGTGGAGTGAGAGAGGGGTGGAGGCAGGAAGCAAGTTAAGGAGTACAAAGAGAAGGAGGGAAGGATAAGGAACAGGGAAAAGGAAGGAAGGACGGATGAACGTACGGAAGTAGGAAGAGAGAAGATGAAGGACAGGAAGGGAAGGAGGAGGTTATGAGAGGAAAGAGAAAGTGGGGGAGAGGAGGGGGGGAAAGAGGAGGGAAGAGGTGGGAGGAGAAGGGTGATGGAGGAAGGAAGGAAGACACGGAGGACAGGGAGAAGGTAGGACGCTGAGGAGAAAGAGCAGGAGAGATAAGAGGGAGGAAGGAAAGGGGCGAACTGAGTGTGAGTGGGAGGGAGTGGAGGGAGGTGAGATGGAGGGGTCGGGGTGAGGGAGAGCTGTGGAAGGAGGAAGAGGGGTAAGAAGGAAAAATAAGGTGAAATATGAAGGATGGAGGAAACAGGAGGAGGGTAGAGGGAAGGTAGGAGGGAGGAAGGGAAGGAATGGATGGTAACAGGAAGGAATGAGAAGAGGAGGGGTAAGGAGGCAATAAGAGGTTAAGGAGGTATGATGGAGAGGAGTAAGAGGGAAGGAGGAGGTAGAAGAGCAAAGGAGGAAAAAGAGGAAGGAGGTGGTAGGAGAGGAGGGGAGGAAAAAGAGGAGGGAGGGTGACAATTGGTGGGTTGGGGTGTGGGGAGAGGGTGGCAGTAGGTGATGGAGGTGAGACAGATGAGAAGGAGAGGAGGAAAGGTATTGGAGGGTGAGGGAGTGAGGGAGGGTGAGGCAAGTTGGGGTGAGGCAGGGTGGGGTGAGGCAGGGCGCGGTAAGGCAGGAGGGGGTGAGGCAGGGTGGGGTGAGGCAGGGAAGGGTGAGGCATGCAGAAAAATAAAGACAAACAACAAAACAAGTAAATACGAGAAACAGGAAAACAACAGCATAAATAAAGAGCAGGAGGAAAAACTGAAAAGAAATAAAACACTGATCACCCCTCTCATGTTCGGAACAACTCTAGTAGCGCTGGAAATAAAGCAGCAGTAAAGGAGGTAAATGGAGGCCTAATAAACCCTCAGACTCCTATGACTCACTCTCAGTAAAAATAAAATAATTTAGTTTAAGATGTTATAGAATTCTAGAGTTATTCCGGCCATGCGAGGGGAGGGGTTGACGGTACTGGGACTAAAAATAAAGGAGAAAACGGAGAATGAATCTATAGAAGTAATGTTGTTAATGTCAGTGAGAAAATGAATACAAATAAAGCAGAGAAAAGTAAAGAGAGAAAGAAAAGGTAAAGAGACACAAGACATAGAATGAGGAATTGGAGAGAGAAAGAAAGAATTAAATCAGAGAAAAAGAAAAATATATATATATGAAGTAAAAAACAAAAAACAAAACTGACATTGGAAAATAAAGACTAAAAAATGTATGAAAATAAAAAAAGAAAAAGAATCGAAAATAAAAAGGACCTAAAAAATTAATAAGAATGGAGCTGAGAAAGAGTGAAAAATAAAGACGAAATAAAGGAGCAAAATTGGCTAAGAAATAAGGTAAAGGAGGAAGGAGGGTGTAAGAGGAGGGCAGGTGTGACCGTGTTGCTCTCAGGTATTTATGGGTGTTGTGGACATTGTGTGTGTGTGTGTGTGTGTGTGTGTGTGTGTGTGTGTGTGTGTGTGTGTGTGTGTGTGTGTGAGAGAGAGAGAGAAGATACCTAACTCACTCACTCACCCATCTACCCGCACGCTTAATCACTCACCCTCCCACTCCCTCCCTTACTCTCTCACTCACTCTTCCACCCACTCCCTCCCACACTTTCTCACCATTTCACCCACCCATCCCACGTCCCACTCCCTCCCTCCCTCAACCCACCCCAGACCCCTTATTGAACTTTTCTATACACACATCGCTACGTAACATCAACACTGACTAATCCCTGTTCAGTTTACGTTGTCGACTTTCCACGTATTACGAGGAACGAAAAGCAGTCGGGTCCATTCGTTGTCGCTTTTCGTTATAATTTTTTTTTGGCGGGAATAAGTTGGCAAATTTGCGTAACTCATTTGTTGATGACTTCATAAAGCCTCCCCGTCACACGTTTGGCGCCAAAATCTATTTAAAAACGCGAAAATCTGGGCGGAAAATAAACTCGTATGTGTAGGCGCGATTTGAGTTAGCATCAAAATCTATTAAAAAGGCCAACTTTAAGTAAAAATATGTGATTTTTTAGTTACAGGTCTCAAAAAAAGAAATTTAGAGGTAATATAAATAGTCGTGATTTTTTTTAGATATTGTTGACGCCAAAAAATCTATTCAAAAAAAAGGAAAATAGGGGGGATATTAATTTGGGTGTCATATTTAGCTTCATGTTTTTCTCCTAGGTTTGTAGTGAAAAAGAAAACGCGAAATTTTAGGGGAAACAGATGTAGATGTAACGTTCTGTTTCGTGTGTGTGTGTGTGTGTGTGTGTGTGTGTGTGTGTGTGTGTGTGTGTGTGTGTGTGTGTGTGTGTGTGTGTGTGTGTGTGTGTGTGTGTGTTTTTGCCAATGTGTGTAAAAAAAATGGGGGAAACATCTACTTCTTAGCACTCAGGTAACAAAAAGGATGCGTAAATTTCCTAACACCCCTTCGTAAGCGATTTATACAGCAAATTACACCTCATTATCTTCTGCGTTATTGATACAAACGATGTCGATATTAGATAGATTTAAATTGCCCCCCAGACAATACTAAGGTGTAATATGCAAAACAAATCGCTAAGGAAGAGGTGCTAGGATGCTTTCTCTGTCACCTGTAATACGGCATTTAAATCCCTCCATAGGCAAAAAAATATGGGGGTGAAAATTAATATTCTCGTATCTTTTGCGATGTCGTAATTCAGGCCATTTTATAAGTGCTACGGGAGGGGAGAGAGGAGGGGAGGGGAGGGGAGAGGGGAGTGGGAGGGAGATAGAGAGGGGAAGATGGGAAGGAGTTGGGAGAGGGACAAAGGAAAAGAAAGGGTAAAGAGGGGAAGAGTGGAAGCAGAGAAAGGGAGAGGAGGAGGGCAGGAGGTAAGGGAAAGAGGTAGAGAGGGGAAAAAGGAGGGTGAAATGGAGGGGAAGAGAGAGAAGTAAAGGTGAAGAGAGGGAAAGGGAAGCAAGCATTCTCCATCTCCACTCCCTCTGCCTACCCTTTCCCCTCTAACTTCCGCTACCTTCTTCATAGTCCCCAACTCTCCATTCTTCCCCAGAGCCTATCTACCCCTCCTTCCCCCCCCCTTCCCATTCCACTATGCCTTCCCCTCTCTCCTCCCCTTCCTATTCCACCATCTCTCCTTTCTTGTTCCCCTGCCTACCTCTCCCCATTCCCCCCTCCTTATCCCTTCATTTTTCCCCCCTCCCTCTCTCCTCCTCTTCCCAATCTCATTTCCCCATCCATCCCTCGTTCTCTTCCCTACCTCACCCCTCCCAGTACCTCCTTTCTCTCCCTATCACCTCCCCCTCCTTCCTCCCCTTCTCTCCCCCTCCCCTTCCCTTTCTCTCCCCCTCCCCTTTCGTTGGTGGGAGAATAATTGCGTCATCCGTCAGGGCACCACACATAACCTAGACGCTATCATAACAAAACTGAAGTATTGCTCACCGCTACTGCTTCCACCTCCTCCTTCTTACTCTCTCTTCCTTCCTCTTCTTCCTCTTCTCTCCTTCTTCTTTCTCCCTCTTGATCTTCCTTCTTACTCTTTCTTCCTCCCTCTCCTTCCTCTTCTCTCCTCCCTTCTTCTCCTTTTCTCACTACTACTCCTTCATCTTACTCCTTCCACCCTCCCTCTCACCCTTCCTTCTCCGTTCCCTTCTCCCTGTCACTCTATTATTCTTATGACCTCACTCTTTCTCCCACCCTCTCTTTCCTCTTTTTCCTCTTCCTTTCTTCTTCTTTTCTCCCTACTGGCTTACTCCTCCCCCACTCTCTTTTCTTTCTTTCTGTCTTACCTCCTTTTTACCATTCTTTCCTCCCCTTCCTCCTTTCTCTCTCCCTTTCTATCCCTTACTACCTCCTTCTCACTCTCCCTCCCTCCCTCTCACCCTCTTCCTTTCCACCCTCCCCTCCCCTTTTCCTTCCCCCCATTCTCTTTCTCACCCCTTCTTCTTCCTCTCTCTCTCCATCTTCCTTTCTCTTTTCCTTTCATCTTTCCACTTTCCATTTATTCCTCATTTTCGTCTCCCCATCCCTTTTCTCCCCCCATTTTTCCACTTCACTCTCCTCCTCCTGCTCCTCCTCCTCCTCCTCCTCCTCCTCCTTTACTACTACTACTACTACTACTACTACTTTTTTCTCTCTCTCCTTTCACCTCTCCCGATCTCTCTGTTTTACTCTCTTCCCCTCATCCTTCCAATTTCTGTCTCCTCCTACCCCTCTCTCTCTCTCTCTCTCTCTCTCTCTCTCTCTCTCTCTCTCTCTCTCTATCTATCTATCTATCTATCTATCTATCTATCTATCTGGGTTAGGTAGAATATTCCCTTCAAGTGTGCAGTGAAAATACTTCCGTGTACCCTTTAATGTTGCAGTGTGGGTGTCGGAGCTGCGGTGTTCCCGTCACTCTCTCATATCTTACCTTCCTTGCCCTGCCTTACCTATTCCTGCCTTACTCCTCCCTGCCTTACCCATTCCTGCCTTACTCCTCCTTGCCTTATCCATTCCTGCCTTACCTATCTTTCTCTTACCCATCCCTGGTTTAACTTAGCTATTTTCTCGTCCATCCTGCCTCACCCATCCCATCCCATCCTATTCCTGCCTTGCATTACCTTGCCTATTCTCTCATCCACTGCCTCACTCATCCCATCCCTTCCCATCCCTGCCTAGCCTTACCAGCCCTCACATGCTCCCTACCTCACTTATTCCATCCCATACCATCCCACCCCTGCGTAAACTTAACTATCCTCTCATCCACCCTGCCTCATCCATCCCATCTCATCCCTCCCTGACCTTTCTTTACCCTCTTATCTACCCTCCGTCACCCATCCCATCCCATCCCATTCCATCCTATCCCAATCTGGAAAGCACAGATAACGTTAAATACTCAGAATAAGACGCATCGACACCACAAGTAAACGTACAAATAGACGTAAACACACAAGATACGTTGATGCTTAAAAAAAAAAAGTGAATAACAGGAGACTTAGAAGAAAGAGAGAGAGAGAGAGAGAGAGAGAGAGAGGTAAAAATAGACATAAAATCCACTCACATGACACGTTGACAATGATGCGCTTCATAACTGCTGGCGGCACTGCGTTCTTGGCTATGCAGTTATACGCACCCATCTGCTTCCTGCGTACACGAGTTAGGTTCAGCCACCGTCCTTCCACCTCCTCCACTGTAGAAAGGGGAGGGGGATATGTTAGTCTTCCATTTTTTCTTCCACACTCACATTAGCTCTGCTTTTGCCACTACAACTACCACTCCCACCACCACCACCAGTCACCTGTATTTTGTTAACTACTACTACCACTACCACCACTACTTCCACAGCCACCATCTCCACTCCATTATCACCAACACTGCCGTCCCATTCATAATCACCACTATCACTACCTCCATCACCACTATCACTATCATCATCATCATCATCATCATCCTTCTAGCCAGTACCACCACCACAACCCCCACTCTCACCACCACCACCACCACCACCACCATCCCAACCCCATTACCCCCACAACACAACACTTTCAAGATCTCCAACCATATTTAGTCTAAGTAGGTCATGAAGATATTAATAATGCATTTTGTTCCGCTTTTTGTGGGTTTGTGGGGCCAAGATTATGTAATTCTGATAATGTGGTGTTTATTTTGAAGTGTAATTGGGAGGTAAAATGTGTTTATTATTTTGCTAAATTGGGGTAATGCTTAGTGTTATGGAGAGTGGTGATTGGGATGCTGGAGTGTGATGTATGTTTATTATTATTATTATTATTATTATTATTATTATTATTATTATTATCATTATTATTATTATTATTATTATTATTATTATTATTATTACTATTATTATTATTATTATTATTATTATTATTATTATTACTTTTAGCACCAGCAGTAGTAGTAGTAGTTTTATTGTTAGTAGTAGTGGTAGTAGTACTCTCTCTCTCTCTCTCTCTCTCTCTCTCTCACCTTTGCTCTTCTGTCCCTTGCCCGCTCTCAGCATGATTTTCTCCCCATCCTCCCTTCGCCATAGTATTTTCGGCTCCGGGTATCCTTCAGCCACGCAGCCTAGGGACACATTGGCCAATTCTGGGGCTGTCACATCACTGGAGGTCTTTTCGTCTATGATGTTTGGGGGCACTGTGGAGGAGAGAGAGAGATGTTTAAGCGAGCTGGGTGATGTGAGAGGGATGTGGGAGGGGTGTGGGTGATTTGGGAGGGATGTGGGAGGGCTGGGGATGATGTGAGGAGAGTAGGATGGGAATGGGAGGACGTATGATAGTGGAAAAGATTATAATTTAGTCTGTGATGTTTAGGGGCACTGTGGCGGAGAGAGAAGGATGTTTAAGCGAGCTGGATGGTGTGGGAGGGATGTGGGGGGAATGGAGGTGATGTGAGGAGAGTAGGATGGGAGTGGAAGGAAGTATGACGATAGAAAAATATCATCATTCAGTGTACGATTTGGGGGGGGGTACACTAGGAGAAAGAGAGGGATGGCAGAAGAAGGAGGTGATGTGATAGGGATGGGGGTGATGTAAGAAAGGTAGGAAGTGATGTGGGAAATGAGTGTGAGGAGGAAGTGAAAGGGAAAAGCGGTTCAAAACTACAAGAGGTTGTCGAGCTGAAGGTGGTAATAAGATAAAAATTACCTGCCATCCTCACCTGACTGTAAATGAAGGAAAAATTATGAAGGAAAAGTTATAATGTAGTTATTTTCAGAGGAAGAGGATAAACAGAACAGAAAGATCATTATTTTTTCGGACATTTCTACCTGCCATGAAATCATCAGCAGTTGACTGGAAAATAATGAAAGTCGAAATTACTGCTTGGTACAGAGTTGAAATTCAAGGTGAAAAACGAGGTAAGTTGAAAATACGGGATGAAAAGCAAGGTGAAGAACAGCTGCGTACATAAGATCATAAACAATAGAAGTATTTTAAAGTCGATATTTTAAGTCTATTCCTTTAAATAAATAAATCCTGAGGTAAATCAAAGACAAATTATGTACCCCAAAAAAGATCATGTAAATACTGCCCTCTGGAAATAACCTCTTTGCCCTTCTCTGTACCGGTTCTCTTCCTGTCTCCCAGTTCTATGCCCATCCCCAGTCTGTACCTCCTCCTCCTTCCCGGTTCTATGTCCATTCCCAGACTGTACCTCCTCCTCCCTCCCGGTTCTACTCCCGGTTTAACTGGTCTCTCAAATCCCGGTTCTCTGTCCAGCCCCATATTCTACTACATCTATTGCCAGTCTGTACTTCTCTCTCCCCAGTTTGGTACCGGTTCTTCATGCCTCCCGGTTCTATGCCCATCCTCAATCTGTATCTCCTCTTCTCCCTGGTTCAGTCCTCGGTTCAGTGTCGAATTTCCCGGTCCTATCCATCCCCAGTTCTACACTCTCAATTTCCACATTCACTCACCCAGTTCTCATTCCAGTTCTATTCCTGTCTCCCGGTTCTATGCCCATTCCCTGTCCGTATCCCCCTCTCCCTTCCCGGTTCAGTTCCCCGTTCAGTTCCCGGTTCAGTGGGCGCCTCAAATCCCGGTACAGGAGGCGTAGCGATGCGGGAGGGGGCGGGAGGAATCAGTTATTGGCTCCCGGTCGATGCCTCTGTCGCGGGAGGAAGTGTGGCGGATCCTTCACGCTTGTCCTGCCGCATATATGTGTCCTGCGTCTGTGTCTTGCGTATATGTCCTTCGTACGTGCCCTGCGTATATTTGTGTCCTGGCATACATGTGTCCTGGAGTATGGGTCGTGGTTTAGACGTACTGTTTCGATTGTGTGTCCTTCCTGATGTATGTGTCCTATCTATGTGTCCTGGCGTATACGTGTCCTGGTTAATAGGTATTCAGGTTAAATCACACATGTCTTGCCTTACCCATGCTCCATCCTCACCCCCACACCTGCCTCACCCCACACCTACCTCACCCCCACACCTGCTCGTCCCAACACCTGCCTCACCCCCACACATGCTCAACCCCACACCTACCTCACCCCACACCTACGTCACCCCCACACGTGCTCATCGCCATACCTACCTTACACCATATCTGCCTCACTCCACACCTATCTCACCCCCTCACCTGTCGCACCCCCTCACCTGCCTCACCTCCACACCTGCCTCACCCTACCTGCCGTTCATCCATACTCACCGTGAACGTCGACGCATCCCACGTTCTTCTTCATGACAGAGGTGTTGATCTGGCACATGTAGCATCCTCTGTCCTCCTCACGCACCTGAAGAATGAGACAAGGTTAGGCTGGGTTAGACTGGATTGGGCTGGGTGGGGTTAGGTTAGGCTAGGCTGGGTTGGGTTGCGGTGGGTTAGGTTAGGTTAGGTTAGGCTGGGTTGGGTTGGGTTGGGTTGGGTTAAGTTAGGTTGGGTTGCACTGGCAGGGTTAGGTTAGGTTAGGTTGGGTTGGATTAGGTTGGGTTGGGTTGGGTTAGGTTAGGTTAGGTTGGGTTAGGTTGGGTTGGGTTGGGTTAGGTTAGGTTAGGTTGGGTTAGGTTTGGTTTGGTTGGGTTGGGTTAGGTTAAAGTAGGTTAGGATTGCATGGCTTAGGTTACAGGAAGAGAGAATACTTTTGAATCCTACAGGGAATGTTGTGTCTTCCCCCTCCCCACATCCCCCTCCCCCTCCCCCTCCCCCTCCCCGTCACCTACCGATCTGATGTGAAGGTTCCACTTGACGGGGTCGTTGTGTGTGACGGAGATGCGTGTGTTGTGCGTCACCACCCTCTTGTGAAGACTTAGAATTGTTTGTGTGTCCGTCCGCATCCACCCCACCTAAAATAATAATAATAATAATAATAATAATAATAATAATAATAATAATGATAACAATAATAATATATAAATAGAAAGTTCTGCACCCCTATAATTTGTTCCCCTTAAATCGGCGCAAAACTGCCACCTCTCCATCCTGAATGCTGAAATATGACAAGAGATTAAGACTAGAAGATGGTGCTGGTCACGAAGAAGTGCTATGGGAAACGGTAAATAAAACCCACACCTGTAGACGAGGAATATATTTACCAAACAGTTTCGGTGGACACTGCCACCATCTTCAGTGGTCAAGATAGAGAGAGGGAGTGACATATTGACAATACAAGGGTTCCTGACCTGTCTGGTAATGTACCCCCCCCTTTCCCCCTTGGGTTAATCCCCGCTTACAATCCACCCCACCCCACCTCACCTTTACCCCACCCTTCCACACACACACGCACAAAAAGGAACCCTTGTATTGTCAATATGTCAATCCCTCTCTCTATCTTGACCACTGAAGATGGTGGCAGTGTACACCGAAACTGTTTGGTAATTATATTCTTCGTCTACAAGTGTGGGTTTTATATACCGTCGCTGATTATCAAGCAAGAGTGTTTCATCCAGCTGCTATGGGAAAGACGTAGTACTTTTCCCAACGCACTCCTACACGCTGTTCACTTAAAATAGGCGTAAAATTGCCATCTCTCCATCCTGAATGTTGTAATATGGCAAGATATTAAATCTAGAATATGGTACTTGTCACGGAGAAATGTAGGACTACATAATAGATAGATAGATAAATAGATAGATAGAGAGACAGATAGAAGCAGGGAGTCAGATGATGAGAAGGTGTTGTGTCTGCGAGAATCGAGCAGTGCTAAACATGCTTACACACTCTTTACACTGAGGAAAGCTGACGACAGCGGCCAGTAAGGAGATGATGCAGTTAGCTGTCAGCAGTCCTCTCGTGAACAAAGATCTGGTAACCACACACACATATACACACATACTCACACACAGGCTCCTTAAGCTTTCCATCCATGAGGAACACACGTGACACACCCCTGCTACACCAGATTTTAGGAAAGAGAGTTTAGAAGGAGACAAGCGACCCTAGAGAGAGGTCGAGACGGAGATTAGCCTTAGAACAGAGAGAGAGAGAGAGAGAGATAGCGAGACAGGGAGGTAGCTAACCGGGACTTATACTCTTTCCGTGTGAGAGACCTGTTTAATATTTCCAAGACAAATAAAAATAGTCCCATACTATTCTTTACCTCTCCCGTCACTACATGACATCTGGTGGGGAAGCTACTACAAGATATAAAAGCCGCTCGACCACAAGTCTAAAATATACTTCTCTACAAGTAACTACAAAGTCTTTATGACAGAAATACAGTACAAAGGATGATACGGTCTAGAGAAGGGAAGCAACAGGAAGTTATATACCAGGGGACTATCCTTATCTGAGCACCTACATACAACATTATCAACACTTTGAACACCTTCATACACCTTCACAATTCACCATATACATCATTAATTTATTCGATATATTCAGGCTACTTCTGTGTCTTTTCCTGTCCCTCCATCTGAAAAAAAAAATGAATTATAAAATCATACCCCCAAAAGAATTATAGACATAGTAAGATATTTGGATACATAGACTGATGGACTGATAGACTGATTTGTCGACTGATAGACTGATAGATAGATAGAATGATTGGTTGAAAGAGAGATACGTAGGTAGACGGAAGGTTTGATAAAGTGACTAATCCATTCATTCATTCAGTTATTCATTCATTGACAGATGGACAGAGAGGTAGATAGATAGACAGACAGAGAGACATACAAACAGACAGATAGATAAATAGAGACAGACAGAGACACGAGTAAAGACAGAGCCAGGAAGATGGAGGAAGTGGATATCGAGAGAGAGAGAGAGAGAGAGAGAGAGAGAGAGAGGGGGGGAGGGGGAGAGGGAACCTGGAGACGTCTGGTGTAACCTTGGGTGTAACGAGCGGCAGGGGAACGAGGTGGTTAGCAGAGTGGAAGAATGGGGAGGGAGATGGAGGAGGAGGAGGAAGAGAGAGAGAGAGAGAGAGAGAGAGAGAGAGAGAGACAGACAGACAGACAGACAGACAGACAGAATAGAGAGAGAGAGAGAGAGAGAGAATAGAGAGAGAGAGAGAGAGAGAGAGAGAGAGAGAGAGAGGAAAGGACATCTACAAAGTCAGCTGTGTAGAGCCTCGCCTTCTCCTCATATATTTACATTTTAACCTTTTTCAGCATTCTCTTTCACCTAATTCACAGTCGAAGCTCCGTAGCCCATTTTCCTAAGCGATTTATTCTGGATATTACAATTCAGTGTCCTCCTGTGCGTCAAGGATGAAAATTATGCCGATATAAAGTGATGTAAATAAAAGAGAGGAAAATGTTAGGGGATAATGAGTGAAATAAATCGTTCAGAAAGAGTTGTTGAGATTTCGCCAGAGTCACATACTATGATTCTCTCTCTCTTTCTCTCTCTCTCTCTCTCTCTCTCTCTCTCTCTCTCTCTCTCTCTCTCTCTCTCTCTCTCGTTCACCCAAACAGGCAAGCAAAGAGACAGATAGAAAGACAGACAGACAGAAAGACAGGCAGACAGAGAGACAGACATACGGAGAGAGAGAGAGAGAGAGAGAGTAATGCGGTAGCTGTGTGGATTGGAAGGAGGGTCCAAATTACAGGGCATGTAGTGAGGCTTTCCCATAATTCCTTCATCTTCTTCATCTCCCCCTCATCCCTCATTTCCATTCTCCCTCATTCCCATCTCCCCTCATCCCCCTCATCCCTAACCCCATCTCTCTCCTCATCTCGTCTCTCCTCTCATCCCTTTTCATCCTCGTCTCCCTCCCTCATCCCCATCACTCTCCTCATCTGCACCTCCCCAACATCCCTATCCCTCCTCGTCCGCATCCTCCCTCATCCCCCTCACCTCCCCCCATCACATCTCCTTCCCCCCACCATATGAAGATGCTCTGAGGGGTTGATCGTCTTGTCATGTCTCGTCTCTGCTTCCCAGGGCGTCTCCTTCAATGTCACTCCTCATTAACAACCATTTACCCTCAATGCTCCAGTAATTGCACAACATTGACCTTAACTCCTGTTTATATGAATTTTTACTACAATTTTCTTCTTTGCTGTTGTATTTCTTTTCCTATGATTTTTTCTTCAAGACAAGTCATACAGTGAGACCTCAGGGTTAAGGAACTGAATAGGGAGGCTGCCAGAGATCGAGCAGCGTGAAATATAAAAATACATGAAGGTCATAACAGATTTTATTTATGTAATCTCGGTCCAGATTTGTTTTTTAAGTGATATACGTCAAGAATGTATTATTTTTACCACTCTAAATCCTATAATCATAAATATCTCTCTAAACATTATTTTTTTGTAGATGATAATTATTTAGAGAGATTTTTAACATCCAATTTCGGGGTTAATTATAATGTATGTGTAAATGGAACAACCTGTACCCATCGAATGTGTAGTTCCCCCCCCCCTTCTCTCTCTCTCTCTCTCTCTGCAATATTGGCCGGTCCCCGCTAGGCTGTCATTCGCCTCTGACAAAGCTGCCTAAAACTCGCAATGATTCTTTACCCCCAAACGTCCCCTATTCCTCTGGTAGGACCCCGTGAGAGAGAGAGAGAGAGAGAGAGAGAGAAAGAGGGGGGGTGGAACGAGAGAGAGAACCCCCACACAGAGCCACACACAAACAGACCTATCATACACCCTTGTTTGTTTCTTGCGTAGTAAGTTTGCCCAGCCGGACCCAACCCAGATGAAAACTACAAACAAGAGTGCTGGAGGTCAGGTCAATTTCTTCCCTCCGCCAACAACGTCCAGCCTCGCCACTGTCAGAAGTCTTGACACAACAAAGTTATTTGGCAAACAAAACTCCCAAAGGTCAGACGAAGAGAGGGTGGTGGGGTGGGGGAGGAGAGAATTTGGAGGAAGGGAGAGACGAGGTTGGTTTTGGGGTAAGGAAGGAAGGGTCGTGGGTGTGTGGGGGGAAGGATTTGTGTGTGTGGGTGTGGGTGTGTGTCTGTGTGTCTCTGTGTGTGCGTGTATGTATGTATGAAGGTGTGTGTGTACGAAGACGTCCAGGTATGATTAATTGATACCTTGGAGTGACTGTCAGGACATCAGATTTCTTCCTTCCTCTCTTCACCCCCCTTAGCCTTAGATTTTTGAATTTCTTGAATATTTTGGGAACTTGAAATTTCTGAATCTCCAGGACTTTTATAACCCTCTGAATGTATTGAACTTCCTGTACAATTTCTCTCCTGAACATTTTGAACTTCCTGAACAGTCTGGCTCTCCTGAATATCTCGAATTCTCTGAACATTATAGGGAAGTAATTGAGGGACGTTTGTATGGCCAGACAGTTGATCCGCCCTTCAGCACACACACACACACACACACACACACACACACACACACACACACACACACACACACACACACACACACACACGCACGCACGCACGCACATACTGGAATCATGGAGTGGGAAGGGGCCCATCACACACACACACACACCTACCATAAGAAGCCTCTCGCAGCCCACACCTGAGCCATCTAAGGTGCATAAAAGATGAGGGAACAGCCAACCAAGCTAGGACTCTGGGTCGCTTTGGAAATTATTATGAAGATATCGTAACATAACTTTCACAGCGATTTATTTACCACTTCAATATCTTTTTTTTTTTTTTACTTTTACTGATTGACATTATATCGATATTAAAAGGACATGAAAATACAGAATATGTTAAGCTACAATATACAAAATAAATCGCTAAATAAGATGTGTTAAGAGGTCATAATAAGTCCCTCTTCTGTCTTCTTTTACCTCTTCCCTCTTTTGCTTTCCGTCCCTGTTCTTTCCTTTCCTCACTTCCTCTTCTCTTCTGCTCTCTCCCTCTCTCTCCTTCCCTCGTTTCCTAACCAAATCCCCCTCTTTCCTTCCCTCCTCTCTCCATTCATTAATCTTTGCCTCTTCTCTTCTCGCCTCCCTTCCCTTCCTCGCTCTTCACACACACACACACACACACACTCACACACTCACACACACACACACACACACACACACACACACACACACACACACACACACAGGTAATGACAACAATGTGGGAGGCTATGGTCAGTGAGGCTCCGGGGAGATAGGAATGCAGGAGAGAGAGAGAGAGAGAGAGAGAGAGAGAAAGGGGGGAGGATCAGACAACGAAAAAAATTAAGGTGTGGAAATGAGACCAAAAAAAGAATTGAACGAGTAACACACACACACACACACACACACACACACACACACACACACACACACACACACACACACACACACACACACACACACACACACACACACACACACACACACACACACACGCAATCAAGGTGTAGGAAGGGGCCATAAGACATCACAAATATAGGCAAGATGGGCGTGAGTGATGATGGAGCTGTTGAGGTGGTGATGGTGATGGATGAGGGGGAGGAGATGGAGGAGAGATGGAGGGAAAAAACGTGAGAGAGAGAGAGAGAGAGAGAGAGAGAGAGAGAGAGAGAGAGAGAGAGAGAGAGAGAGAGAGAGAGAGAGAGAGAGAGAGAGAGAGAGAGAGAGAGAGAGAGAGAGAGAGAGAGAGAGAGAGAGAGAGAGAGAGAGAGAGAGAGAGAACTGAGCTATCTTACAATAACAAACACATTCACCATAAATGACGTTCAAATTAACCTTGGACAACAACAGCAAAAATAAAATCAAGAACAACAAAGACGATACACAGAAAAGGAAAAAATATATATTAAAAATTATCCTTATCAGTACGACATAAGATAAACTATTAGGAGCAACACTGATAACGCAATGAAGGAATGGTGATAAAAATGCGTTCAACTGAGAATCGAATTTGTGGGAAACGCTAGTCTGTTTTGGAATGTGTCTGGACGGGATGTTATCTGGATGGTTTAGAGGTATGCAGTGTGAAGTGTGCAGTGTGTGAGGTGTGTAGTGTGAAGTATGCTGTGTGAGGTGTGCAGTGACGTGTGCGGTGTGTGGTGTGCAGTGTGAGGTATAGAGGTGTGCAGTGTGAAGTATGCTGTGTGAGGTGTGAGGTGTGCAGTGTGAAGTATGCTGTGTGAGGTGTGCAGTGAGATGTGTAGTGTGAGGTATAGAGGCGTGCAGTGCGAGGTATGCTGTGAAAGGTGTGCAGTGAGGTGTTCAGTGTGAGAATGCAGTGTGAGATATATAGTACGAGGCATGCAGTGTGAGGTATTGACAGTGAAGTATGCAGTGTGAGAGGTATGAGAGTATTCGTGTATGCATTACTCTTTGTTAATGTGCATCTTTCCATAATATAACCATTTTCTTAATGTGTAAAACTCTGTATATATAATCTATGTGGATTGTTTTTGTTACTCTTGCATCACGTCTTTTTAAAATCCTCTCAATCAGATTACTTTTTATTTATTTATTTATTTATTGCTGTCTTCAGCAATTTTTTATTCGCCTCAGGATATGCTTTTTGCTATGGAGGACTTAGATGTACAGTAGTCTCCATTAACCACAGTGAAGTTCCCCCTAAATTAAATAAATAGTAGGAAGTGGTAGTGGTAGTGATGGTGGCAGTGGAAAGTGTGGTAGCAGTGGTAGTGGTAGTAGTGATGGTAGAAGTGGTAGCGGTGGTGGACTATGCAAGAGATACCAGGTAAGATCGAAGCTGTGATCTGGATAGGGTGGATGGTTCCGGGTGGCGTCTGAATTACTTATCCTGGGAGAGAGAGAGAGAGAGAGAGAGAGAATGGTACTGGGCGGGGTAAAGTGAGGTGAGGTGAGGTGAGTCTGAGGTGATAGAAGAGAAGTGAGATAGTCCAGGTTTGGTCATTTGAGGTGAAGTGAAGTGAGATGAGAAGAGTAGAGAGATAGATTACGTCTAATGAGGTGAAGTGAGGTGAGGTAAGGTAACGTAGGGTTAGGAGAAGAGAAATGAGATGATATGTAAATGAGATGAGTTGACAAGATGTAAGATGAGTTGAGGTGAGATGAGATGATGTGGTAAAAAATGAGATTGCAGAGGACAAGGTGAGGTGAGGTGAAGATGAGGTGAGGTGAGATGAGATGAGGTGAGGTAGGGTGAGGTGAGGTGAGGTGAGATGAGATGAGATGAGGTGAGGTGAGGTGAGATGAAATGAGATGAGGTGAGGTGAGGTGAGGTAGGGTGAGGTGAGGTGAGGTGAGGTGAGATGAGGTGAAGTGAGGTGAGATGAGATGAGATGAGGTGAGGTGAGGTAGGGTCAGGTGAGTTGAGATGAGATGAGGTGAGGTGAGGTGAGATGAAGTGAGGTGAGGTGAGGTGAGATGAGATGAGATGAGGTGAGGTGAGATGAGGTGAGGTAGGGTGAGGTGAGGTGAGATGAAGTGAGGTGAGGTGAGGTGAGGTAAGATGAGGTGAGATGAGGTGAGGTGAGGTAAACTGTACTGAACTGAGGTGAGGTGAGGTGAGGTGAAGTAAGGTGAGATGAGGTTAGGTGAGATGAGTGGGTTGAGGTGAGGTGAAGTGTGGTGAAGTGAAGTGGGGTGAGGAGAGGTGAAGTGAGATGAGGTGAGGTGAGGTGAGGTGAGCAAGGTGAACATCAAACACATAGTTCCCCTGCAACTGCACTGCAACTAAACATTCATAACATAGCTGGAGGCCTTGGCAGTGTGCAAGTTGAATGGCTTAAACATTGGCTGGCACCACCACGTACACGCCAGGGGAGGTGTGTGTGTGTGTGTGTGTGTGTGTGTGTGTGTGTGTGTGTGTGTGTGTGTGTGTGTGTGTGTGTGTGTGTGTGTGTGTGTGTGTGTGTGTGTGTGTGTGTGTGTGTGTGTGTGTGTGTGTGTGTGTGTGTGAGAGAGAGAGAGAGAGAGAGAGAAGGGGGGGCAGATTAAAAGATAGACAGAATCGTAGAAAGACACAATGAGGGAGACAGATAGACAGATAGAACGAAAGAGAAACTGAGAGAGAGAGAGAGAGAGAGAGAGAGAGAGAGAGAGATGACAAGACAAATATTAGGGAAGTAGAGGGGTGAGAGACGGAGAAGAAGGAGAGGGATAAGAGAGAGAGTAATGAGAGAGGAGTGCGGTAAAGAGAGGATTAAAGGGATAAGGAGAGAAGTGGAGGAGAGGGTGACGCGAATGAGAAAGAGAGAGAGAGAGAGAGAGAGAGAGAGAGAGAGAGAGAGAGAGAGGATGACACGAATGAGAGGGAGAGGGAAGAAGGGAAGAGAGGATTATGGGAACAGGAGAGAGAGGTGAGAGAGAGGAGAGAGGAGAGGAGAATGCCAATGAGAGGAAGAGGTGAGGAGAGAAGAGGTGAGAAGAGGAAGACAGAGTGGAGGAGAGAAAGAGGGAGAGTGATGCGAATGAGAGGGAGAGGCGAGAAGAGGAAAGAAAAGTGTTATCTGTCTATTCGTCTATCTGTCTATCTATCACTCAATCTACCTATCTATTTATTTATCTATTAATCGTGGTATTTTAATCGGGGGCTTAATCCATCATCTTATCCAAGGCGATTAACTCTCTAGGGGGCAGTAGTTAAGGCCACTAGTAACCAAGGAGACGCAGTTACCTGAAGACATATGGTGAGTGATTTCAGATGCAGGTAAAGCCTTCCTAATTAACCTGTGAACAAGTTTGAAAAGCATGCAGTGAGGTGGCCTTGAACTGCCTGATCTAGTGTGTGTGTGTGTGTGTGTGTGTGTGTGTGTGTGTGTGTGTGTGTGTGTGTGTGTGTGTGTGTGTGTGTGTGTGTGTGTGTGTGTGTGTGTGTGTGTGCGTTGTTATTTTCTTCTAGTATTTTCTTTTTTTTTCATTTTTCTTCATTCATTCAGTCATTTATTTTTCTTTATGTATGTATGTATCTATCTATCTGTCTATCTATTGTCTATGTATCTATCCATCAATCCACCCATCTACCTACCTTGCCTACCTGTCCATCTACCCTCCACTATAATTAAATACACATCTACTCACCTGTCTGTTACTCCCTCAGTCTACCTGCCCTAATTAACCTGTCCACCTGCCTCACCCCTGCTTCACCCCCCTGCCTCACCCCTGCCTCACCCCCATATACCTAACCCCTGCCTCACCACTGCCTCATCCCTGCCTCACCCCTGCCTCTCCCCATGTTGGTGTAGGGGGAGTTACTGAGGTGAGGCAGTTGTCTTGGGTCAGTGTTTGGTCTGTAAATACACGCGCGGTTTCTGTCTGTCTGTCTGTCTGTCTGTCTGTCTATCTGTCTGTCTGTCTGTTTCTGTCTATCTGTCTATCTATTTGTCTGTTTCTGTGTCTCCGTCTGTCTTTCTGTCTACCTCTTTATAGTTTACCTGTGTCTTATTCTGTGTATCTATCTTTCGGTCTATCTATCTATCTATCCATATATGTTTATCAGTCTGTCTCTGTGTCTGTCTATCTGTCTATCTCTCAGTCTATTTATGTATCTTTCTATCTATCTACCTCTTCGTCACTCTGCCTCACCACTTATCTGTCTTTCTCTCTATCAACCCTAGTAATGAAGAGGTTAATGAAGGCTACACCTGTTAATGAAGGCTACACCTGTTAATGAAGGCTACACCTGTTAATGAAGGCTACACCTGTTAATGAAGGCTACACCTGTTAATGAAGGCTACACCTGTTAATGAAGGCTACACCTGTTAATGGAGGCTACACCCGTTAATGAGGCTACACCCGTTAATGAAGGCCACACCTGCTAATGAAGGCTACACCTGTTAATGAAGACTACACCTGTTAATGGGGCCACACCTGCTAATGAAGGCTACACCTGTTAATGAAGACTACACCTGTTAATGGGGCCACACCTGCTAATGAAGGCTACACCTGTTAATGAAGGCTACACCTGTTAATGAAGGCTACACCTGTTAATGAGGCTACACCTGTTAATGAAGACTACACCTGTTCATGAAGGCTACACCTGCTAATGAAGGCTACACCTGTTAATGAAGACTACACCTGTTCATGAAGGCTACAGCTGTTAATGAAGGCTACACCTGTTAATGAGACTATATCTATCTACCTGTCTGTCTGTCTGTCTCTCTTTTAATCTATCTCTCAGGTAATGGAGGGGTTAATTATGACTACCTAACCCCTCTAACTTAAATAGTCTCTCCTGAGCTGAATAAAATCGTCTGGAGATAGAAGGAATACAAGAAAACAAGGAGCATCGTACTGAAGGGGTTGTCGTAGTAGTAGTAGTAATAGTAGTAGTAGTAGTAGTAGTAGGAGGAGGAGGAGGAGGAGAAGGAGGAGGAGGACGGGTGGTAGTAATGGCAATAGTAGTGATGGTGGTAGTAGTAGTAGTGGTGGTGGTAGTGGTATATAGTAGTACTGGTGGTGGTAGCGGTGGTGGTAGTAGTAATAGTAGTAGTAGTAGTAGTAGTAGTAGTAGTGGTGGTGGTGGTGGTGGTGGTGGTGGTGGTGGTGGTGATGGTGGTGGTGGAAGCCCAAGGTTCATTTGAAGCGTGAACCCAGTGGACTGCAGGCTGAAGTTGCCCTCCTCCTGCAGTCCACCATCCTCCTTTCGGGGGATAGGGAGGGGTTTGAGGGCCGTTTGTATAGCCGGGCAGTGGATTAAGAGAGAGAGAGAGAGAGAGAGAGAGAGAGAGAGAGAGAGAGAGAGAGAGAGAGAAAGAGAGAGGAAAAAACATGAAGATAATACAACATAAACAATGACAAAGGAAAGGATAAGAAAAATACAAAAGGGGAAAAAGGAAAACAGATAAAACAGGAGATAAGGGCGAGAGAGAGAGAGAAATAAACAGGGGAGAGGGAGAGGGGGAGAGAGTGAGCAAGGACACAAAGAAAGAGAGATGAGAGAGAGAATAAAGGGAGAGTTGACGTGGAAAATGCAGGTAATGAAGAAAGAGAAGGTAGAGAGAGAGAGAGAGAGAGAGAGAGAGAGAGAGAATGAGAGAGAGAGAGAGGTTGGTAAGTAGGTAGGAAGGGAGGGAGAGAAGGAAGTAGGTAGGCGGGTAGGCAGATAGGCAGACAGGTAGGTAGGCTGGTATGTAGGTAGGTAGGTAGGTAAACAGATCAGTAGGTAGACAGATAGATAAATAGATAGATAGATAAAGTTAGATAGATACATTGGTAGGCAGGTGGGTAAGTAAGTAGGTAGGTAGGTAGGTGGGCAGGTAGGTAGGCAGGTAAGTAGGTAGGCTAGTAAATATCCTTCATTAGCCCCTTCCCTACTAGGCTACCCAAGCTGAATAACATCGTCTGGTAGTAGCAAGCATGAAAACATAGGTAGTCCGTAAATAGCGCTTCTTGTGTCTTGGGGATGGCTCAGTATGCTGGTGTGGGCGTGGGTGTGGCAGTGGGAGTAGGAAATAAATGATGCAGGACAGGTGAGTTTCTAGTGGAGAGTTATTCATGGACCTCCTGTACAGAATAAATCGGTAAGGAGATGATGCTGAGACTCCTAAAATCATTCTCTGTTCTCACCTTAACTCTCTTTCATTTTTTTTTTTTTTTCATATGCTGGTTTTGATTTGGATTTTATTAATGCATTGGGACATCACCTAGCCTCCACACACACACACACACACACACACACACACACACACACACACACACACACACACACACACACACACACACACACACACACACACACACTCACTAAAAGACATGCATCAGGTATAAGATAAATTAGTGCGTTCAACCACACACTAACTTTTCCACAATCATCACGTCCCCCTCTCTCTCATTCTAACTCGCTCACTTTCTCTCATTTTCTCTCTCCAGTACACAAAGTCACATCATAAGAGCTAGAGAGAGAGAGAGAGAGAGAGAGAGAGAGATGAGAGGAGGACGGAGAATTAACATAAGTGCAGGAAGAGACTAGGAGAGCGTAAAATACAACTTGTTTGAGATCAACGGAGGAGATAGAAGAGACAGAGGAGAATTAGTAAAGAGAGACGTGAGAGAGAGAGATATTGATGTGTAAATGTGGAGAGACTGAGAGATAATGAATGGGGAAAGCTGAATGAGGGATGGTGTTGTGGATGTGAGAGAGAGAGAGAGAGAGAGAGAGAGAGAGAGAGAGAGAGAGAGAGAGAGAGAGAGAGAATATGCCAGTGAGAACTAACCCGAAAACAAAAACATAAAAATCATCCCTATCACATCAACATAACGCAGCCTTTCTCCTCCTCCATTCTTCCTTCTGTGACCTGGATTTAACGAGACTGTAGAAGCTAGACAACAACAACAACAACAAACCCACTAGCACATCACCATCACCTCTTCCTCCTCCTCCTTCTCTTTCCCTTCTGTGACCTTGATATAAAGGGAGTATAGGAGCTAAATGTCGTGCCCTATATATCCTATTCGTATTTCAGGAAGAACCACAACATGTTCTGGTTCTCACGCCCTTTGTCGTTGGTTCAGAGCTGATATTTTTCTATTTCCGTTCGCTTGTCTCTACTTAACCTCCAGTGCGCGTTCTTCCTAATTCTGCTTCGTTTCTCTCCTAAGATATGCGCCTCGTCTGTAAATTTTCTTGGTTTTCTTAGTGGCTGAGAAACGAGAACACGATAGAAATGCTAGTAAACGTTGTGATCTCTACTCTCGTCATTTTCTTGCCTCTCCTTAATCTCCAGTGAGCTTTCTTCCTTATTCTAGTCGGTTTATTTCGTAAGATGTGTCTGGTTTGCTGATTTTCATGTGTGTGTGTGTGTGTGTGTGTGTGTGTGTGTGTGTGTGTGTGTGTGTGTGTGTGTGTGTGTGTGTGTGTGTGTCTGATCTAGGTCATTCCCTCCACCTGCTCAGTACAATTCCGTCTCCTATAATTACACCGCAACATTCACGATGGAGAGATGGCAATTTTGGGCCAAGTTAGCGTAAAAAGGGTATAGTATTGTGCTCTAGGGATAGGTCAAATCGTATGGGAATTAATGGGACAAAGTAAAAAATAAATATAAAAATAAATTCTATCTATCTATCTATCTTACTCTGGTTTAAGTGTTTGGTAGTGTAAATATACATGTTGTGATTAAAGCTTAGATGTAGTACTTGAATGTGGTTTTACTCCTCTTGTTCCGTAGGCTCTTCCCATGGTCTCTCTCTCTCTCTCTCTCTCTCTCTCTCTCTCTCTCTCTCTCTCTCTCTCACCATCCTCCCTCATCCCCCACATACCCTCCCTGACGCTCTTTCTCACCCATCCCACACCCCACACCCTCACTCTCACCCCCCCTCACCCTCACCCCCTCCCTCCCTCACCTCCACCCTCCCTCTCTCCCATCCCCACCCCCAACCTCACCCTCACCCTCACCCTCACCCTCACCCCAGAACCAGGGTGCCTTGTCCAACTATTGATTCAACATCTTCCTTCCCCTTGATCGCTGTCTGTGCTTCTAGCCTCAAGAAGTGGAATGTCTTGTGTCTTGTCTCTCTCTGTTGCTGCTGTTGCCCTCTGTTGGTTCTTGTTAGTGTCTGTTCGTTTCTGTTGGTTCCTGTTAGTGTCTGTTCGTTTCTGTTGGTTCCTGTTAGTGTCTGTTCGTTTCTGTTGGTTCCTGTTAGTGTCTGTTCGTTTCTGTTTGATTTTTTGGCTTCTGTTCTTGGGTTTCCGTTGGTGTATGATGTTTCCTTTTATCACCTGCTGTCTAATGCTGGTTCCCGATCGTTTCTGTTACTTCCTGTTGTCTTCTGTTGCTTCCTGTTGTCCTCCACTGCCCTCTGTTCCTCCAATAAAGTTTTCTCTCTCATGTCTCTGCCTCTTTGACCGCCTAAAAGCTTGAGATCCTGGGAACTATTTGACTGAAGACAAGATGGTATTGTAATTGTTTAACGCTCAAGACTGATCTGACTGGTAACCAAGGAGACCTAAACCTGCCTCATAACTATGGCTCCGCGAATTTCATGCAACCACAGCTTTATATTTAAATTGAGGGAGTGGGCCAGTGCCGTCAGGTGAAAACAAAGCAATTCTAGGAGCCAGGATTAAATAACACTAGATGACAAGTACCTGGGTTTTGTGGTGCTTTTAAAGGTACCTCTCTCTCTCCCTCTCTCTCTCTCTCTCTCTCTCTCTCTCTCTCTCTCTCTCTCTCTCTCTCTCTCTCTCTCTCTCACCATTCACTGATTTCTGGAAGTCCTATTGTGAAGCCCGCCCCTCACAGGAAGCGGAGTAAGGAAACAGACAGATGGATTTTTGCTAATAAGGAGGCAAGAGGAATGTTAAAATTTTCTCACTTTCTCACTGTTTCTAACTCACAATATCTCACTTCTTTTTTCTTTCTGACTTACCCTCCTCCACTGTCTCTCGCTCAGAATCTTTCTCACCTCACCCCACTCTAATACACCCCTCACCCACACTCCCTCACTCCCCCACCCACCCCACACACTTCCTTATCCTTCACCCCACCCACTACAGCTCTCCAGGCCTATTCTCGTCCTCCCCCTCACCTTCACCCCACTCACCCTTACACCCTACTCTCCCTCTCCCACCCTTTGTCCCACTCCCTAGCCCTCTCCATCTCTCTCGACCCTACTTCTCCCCATCCATCATCTCCTAATCCCATCGTTCATCCCTAACACACCTCTCATCCTTCACACTTCTCCCTCACCCTCGCTAGTCGTCTCTACCCACACCCTCACCCTCACCACCATCCCACTCTCTCCCTCACACCCTGACCATCACCCAACTCTCCCTCACACCCTCACCCTCACCATCATCCCACTCTCTCTCTCGCACCGTCACCACCGACCCACTCTCTCCCTCACACCCTCACCCTCACCCTCATCCCCCTGCCTCTCCAACTAAACCCTGTAAAGGTCAGAAACTCTCTATAATAGGAGAGATTAAAAATGGGAAGCAGATTTATGAAGGGAGATATTGGAATAATGGAATCACCATCATCATCACCTCCATCATCATCATCATCATCGTCATCATCATCATCATCATCATCATCATCATTCATACCTCTTTTCCTGCCCTAGACTGGGATGAAATAGGGTCCAGAGCCACACAAAAAAAAAATAAATAAAAAAAAAATAGTAGCATTAACCTGTGACCTAACTTAACCTAGACTAATGGGGTCACAAAATCAGGGACAAGCTACCAGACTAATGGGACGCGAGGTAATGGTAAATATAAAACAAGCCGCCTCTACCGAACGCAGATTAAGTTAGGTTAGGTTAGATTAAGTTAGGTTGGGTTGGGTTAGATTAGGTTGGGTTAGGTTAGGTTAGGTTAGGCTGGGTTAGGTTTAGTTAGGTCAGGAGGGGGTTAGGTTCGATTCAATTCAGTTAGGCTTGGTTAAGGAAGGTTAGGTTTGATGGGGATATATCAGGTGAAGTAAGGTTAAGTTACTCTAGGCTTGGATAGGTTAGATCAAAGTCAGCCTAAGATACACTAAAGCCTTAAAGCCCTGAACGAACAAGGGGCCATAACTAACGCCTCTTCCAGTGTGGGGCAGCCGAACCGGAGAGCAGGCTTTCCCACTCCTGCGTCTCCCCTAAGGACAGTCTATGATGGCAGGGAGAGGCCATCTTGCGTCCGCCGTGATAGAGAGTGATGGTGGGCGCAGAGGAGTGGGATAGTGGGAGTGAGAGGGGAGGGGTGGAGAGAGGGAGAATAGATGGGATGGTTGGGGAGAGGAGGAGAGATGGGAGGGGTGAGAAAAGAGAGGGAAGAGGGAGTGGAAAGATGAGGTGGGTGGAGCCAGAGGAAAAGATTGGAGAGGCTGGGCGCAGAGGAGTGGGATAGTGGGGGTGAGAGGGGAGGGATGGGGAGAGGGAGAATAGATGGGAGGGTTGGAGAGAGGAGGAGAGATGGGAGGGGTGAGAAAAGAGAGGGAAGAGGGAATGAAAAGATGAGTGGGGTGGAGAGAAAGATGTGAAGGGTGAGAGGGGAGAGAGCAGAGAGGAAAAATAGAAGGGAGTGGTGAATAGAGGGAGAGAAAGGATGAAAGGAAGAGAAAAGATGAGAGAGAGAGAGAGAGAGAGAGAGAGAGAGAGAGAGAGAGAGAGAGAGAGAGAGAGAGAGAGAAAGAATAAGAGGTGTAGTGAGAGGGCTAAAATACAACGAAGTATGGAGGGAAGTGAGATGTGAGAGAGAGATATGGGAGGGGGGAAGGAAAGGGGGAGGGGGAGTGAGGGAGGGGTCTTGGGGGGCATATAAAGGGGGGTCTCTCTCTCATCCTCCCTCTCCTGCTCTGCTTGGTGTAGGAGAGGCATAAACTGCAGACTTTATATAGGACAAGAGAGAGAGAGAGAGAGAGAGAGAGAGAGAGAGAGAGAGACGTCAATTGCTATTCACCTCCCTCTCACTCTAGCATGAAGGGAAAAGGGAAAGTTACTAGCCTATCCTCTCTCTCTCCCATCCTCTCTCCCTTTCTTTTATTTCATGCCTTTCCTTTCGTGTGGAGGGAGAAAAATGGAGAGGGGAGGGAATGGGGGGTGAAGGGAGGAGAGGGGTGAGGGGAGAAGAAATGGATATGAGACAGAGGGGAGAGGAAAGAATCAGGGGGAAGGGTGGAGGGAAGAGGAGGGAGAGGGGTGAAAAGAAGGGTTGTAAGGGGAAGGAAGGAGAAGGGAGAAGAGGTGGGAGGGGAGAAGAGATGAACAAGATACGAATGAGGGGAAAAGAAGAGAGAGGGGAGAGAGGGGAGGGGAGAGGGGAGAGGCTGCATGTTTGATGGGAGGTCCCTAGTGGTTCACAGAGCCCTTGTTGACACATCACCTGGCGTGTTGCTCCTTAACCCACCCTCACCTCACCCCACCTCACCCCATCTCACCTCACCCCACCCCACCCCACCTCATCTCACCCCACCCCACCTCACCCCACCTCACCCCACCTCACGTTATCTCATCTCAGCCCACCTCACCTCACCTCACCCCACCTCACCTCACCTCAACTCACCTCACCTCACCTCATCTCATCTCCCCTCCCCTCACCCCACCTCAACGTTAGCTAGAATATAAAGGTCACATCCGCGATCAAAGAGTTAATTCTGCTCCTGCTAACGTCAAGAGTTTTTGTTCATTCTCTCTCTCTCTCTCTGTCTCTGTCTCTCTGTCTCTCTCTCTCTCTCTCTCCCCCAGTACGGCAGACACGCAGCACCCGTCTCCCCACACTCTCGACCCTCGTCTGTCCAACCCTTCAATACAAGAATTAACTTTACTTTCAGTCTTTCACATCGACTACTGGTTAACTCAGAAATGTCTTCCTCAGTCTGCATTTCCCTCTGCCTATGACCTCCTGTCTTTTAAATGCAATGTGTCCAGGCATCTCGAAATGAACGAACCTTGAATTTGTCTTTTCTTTTTAATTTGATTTATTTTTTAAGGGATAAATTTTGCAGCATATCAGCCTTGGATTAATTTTTCATAGGTCAAATTTAGCGAGGTTGGATAAGGTCAGATTAGGTTATTACCCCCCCAGCCAGTCCTTTCAGATCCACGTTAGGCTCGATGCCCTTATCTTTCCAAAGGGCAAGGGGGGTAGATGGGTCCTTTATTTACACACACACACACACACACACACACACACACAATATTCTCACTCTCCCATTCTGTAGCTTTTTTTTCTTCTTCCTCTTCATCATCAACATCATCATCATCATCATTATCCTCTTCTTCTTCTTCTTCTTCCTCCTCCTCCTCCTCCTTTTTCTATCAATGGCTGGAGGAGGAGAATCTATTTTGTCTTCTTCTAGTGAGCCAATCTCCTCCTCGGAATAATTAACCTGAGCCAACAACTAAGACTTGACATTATGAACCTTCACTGCTAATGTCACCACTTCTTACCCTCCTCCTCCTCTTCTTGCTCCTCCTCCTCGTCTTCCTCCTCCTCCTCCTCCTCCTCCTTCTTCTTCTTCTTCTTCCTCTTCCTCTACTTCCTACCCTCTTCTTCTTTTTTCCTGTTCTTCTTCCTCTCTGCCCTTGCTTTCATTTCCTTCTTCTTTCCTTTCTTTCTTCTTCCACTTTTGCTCTCTCTCTCTCTCTCTCTCTCTCTCTCTCTCTCTCTCTCTTTCTCTGACACCAAAGTTACAAAGTCCTTCTCACCATTCGTTTCTTCTCGCTTACAAATGTCAATGGAATCCATCCGTAAGCAAGGTAGAAGTACGAAAAAGTAAGAAAATAAAGAAAAAAGCAAGAAAAGTTTAAGGTACTGAAGAAAAAGGCAAGAAAAGTTAAGGTACTCAAGAAAAAAGCAAGATAAGTAAGGTAATCAAGGAAAGAGCAAGGAAAAGTAAGGGGACTCGAGAAAAAAAAAGCAAGAAAAAGCAATGCAATCAAGAAAAAACAAGAAAAAGTAGGGAAATTCAAGAAAAAAAGCAAGAAAAAGTAATCAAGAAAAAAGCAAGAAAAAATAATCAAGAAAAAGCAAGAAAAGTAAGGAAACTCAAGACATAAGCAAGAAGAAGTAAGAAAATAAAAAATGCAATAAAGAGTGAGACAGTCAAGGAAAAAGCAAGAAAAAGTAAGACAATGAAGGAGAAAGGCAAGAAAAAGTAAGGAAAATAAAGGAAAAAGCAAGCAAGAGTAAGAAAATCAAAGAAAGAGCAAGAAATAGTAAAGCAATCAAGAAAAAAACGAGTAAAGTAAGAAAGTCAAGAAAAAAGCAAGAAAAGTAAGAGTCAAGAAAAATAAAGGAAAAAATAAGGCAAATTCAAGAAAAAGAAGAAGTAAGGATAATTAGACAAGAGGATGAGAAAGGGAGGAAAAAATAATCAAGAAAAAGCAGATAAAAGAAAGGAAATTAAAGAAAAAGCAAAGAAGAATAAGGAAAATTAAAGACAAGAATATGAGAGCAAGAAAAAATAAAGAAGAAATAAGAAAACCCAAGCAAGCTGAAGACAAGAGTAAGAAAAATTAGTGAGGGGGTTAAGCTGCTCAAATGATGTCAGGAAGTCATTATTTTAGTTGATGTCATGGGAAGTAAGATAAAACAATTGTCTCACTCAAACTGATGTTATATTAATCTCTCCTGTTCACGAATAAATCTTTCCCGGTGATGTCACGAACCAGTCTTACTAGTGAAGTCTATCTATCTATCTATCTATAGCCCGTCGCCCTAATCCCGCAAAGGGTGGCCGCAGACAAAACGCCTCCAAGTCACTCTGTCACCCACCATTTGACTCCCCTCCCCCCAACTCACCCCCCCCTCCCTCATATACCTCTCAACTCCATCCCTCCACCTCATCCTCGGTCTACCCCTCCCTCTCCCTCCCTCCACCTCACCTACATACACCCTCTTAGTCAGTCTTTCATTCTCCATCCTCTCCACATGTCCAAACCACCTCAGTGTATTTCTCCTAATCTTTTCAACCACATCCACATCTACCCCACAACGTTCCTTCACTTCTTCATTCGTCAACCTGTCCCTCCATGTCACTCCACATGCTCCTCTCAAGTAACTCATTTCCACTGCTCTCACTCTTGACTTGTTCCCCTCTTGCAAGGTCCACGCCTCGCTTCCATACGTCAGGGTAGGGATCACAATACCATCATGCAGTGACTTCTTAACTTCCATACTCACCTCCCTATTTCTCATCACTGCTTTCAGTGTGCCAACAACCTTCCTTCCCTGCTGTACCCTTTCACGTACTTCATCCCCCAAAGTTCCATCCTTACTCATCACACTACCCAAGTACTTGAATGCACTCACATTCTCCATATCCTCACCATCCAACCTCACTGCACACTCTGTGACTTCATTCCTCTCAAACACCATAACTTTACTTTTGTTTACATTAACTTTCAGCTTCCTCCTCCTACACACTGTCCCAAATTCATTCACCAAACCTTGCAACTCCCATTCATCTTCACTCAACAATACTGTATCATCAGCAAACAGCAACACCGGAAGCTTCCAAATCTCACCCTCATTCATTAGGGCCACCCCCACATCCACTGCCCTACCTTGTACCTCCTTTACGACCCCATCCATATATATATTAAACAGCCATGGAGACATTACACACCCCTGTTTCAGTCCCACATTGAGATCAAAGAACTCACTCAACTCACCATCCACTCGCACCGTAGCCCTAGCTCCCTCGTTCATACTTCACAGCACTCAACAATTTCCCCTCCACTCCATATATTCTTAGTACCTTCCACATACCTTTCCTATCTATTCTGTCATAAGCTTTCTCCAAGTCCATGAAGGCAGCGTACACTTTCCTTCCCTTCTCTAGATACTTCTCCACTAAACATCTTAGAACAAATATCTGATCTACACACCCTTTTCCCTTCCTAAATCCCCCTTGTTCTTCTCCAACTAGCTCCTCTGTCATATGCCTAACCCTATCAATGAGTATTCTACCATATATTTTACCAGTCACACTAAGAAGGCAAATACCCCTATGGTTACCACATACTTCTCTCTCCCCTTTTCCTTTGTACAGAGGAACAATTATACCTGATTTCCAGTCCTCTGGAACCCTTCTCTCTTCCCAAGCCAATCTACACAACTTCCATATCCACTCCACAACAATCTCACCCCCATACCTAAGCATTTCACCACACACTCCATCAATTCCTGGGGCCTTTCCCAGCTTAATCTTCTTCATCGCTTCCACCACTTCCGACCTACTGATCTCTTCCTCCCTCCTCTCATCTCTTCTTCTCCCAGCCATTCCCCAACCACTTATACTCATACTGCTCTCACTCTCTACATTCAACAAATCCTCAAAGTGCTCCTTCCATCTCCTCAATTTCTCTCTCTTCTCCACCAACAATCTGTTATTCCTATCTTTCACTCCCCTACTATTTCCCCTTTCACACTGCCTTACTTTCTTTACCTCCTTCCAAAACAATTTCTTACTCTCCCTCCATTTCACACTCAGATCCCTCCCAAACTCTTCATCCACTTTCTTCTTACTCTCCTTCACCAGTCTCTTAACGTCCCTTCTCCTGCTCACATATACCTCTCTCTTCTCTCTCTCATCTTCTCCCCTACCTCTACTCGCCAACCATTCACCATATGCCTTCTTCTTTTGTTCCACAGCTCATTTCACCTCATCATTCCACCATGCTGTCCCTTGCACACCCTTGCATCTCCTCCTCACTCCACAAACCGCCTCACACGCTGCGCTTATCTCTTCCGTGAATATCTTACATACGTCTTCCACCCTTCCATCTGCTCTAGCTCATACCTTCCCAATCTTTCTTCCACTATGCTCTTATACTCTGTCCTCTTCTCACTATCTTGCAATTTCTCCACTCTTCTCACAGGAGCTGCTTCCTCCTGTCTTCCCCTTCGCCTCCTCAACCACTTTCTTTGCAGCTCTACCTTGGCCATCACTAAGTGATGGTCCGAGACTCCATTCCCCCACCCTCTCCACACCCTTGCATCCAACACTTGTCTTCTCATTCGCTCATCCACACACACGTAGTCTATCATTGCCTTTCGTTCAACAAGTTCACCATCCATCCTCCTCATTACTCTCCATGTATACCGGTGGATCATCTTATGACGAAAGTAGGTGTTGGCTATTGCCAACCCCTTACCAGCACAGATGTCCACCAAAGCACTACCATTCCCATCTACTTCCGCTGGCACACCCCACTGACCAACCACTCCATCCACTCGTACATTCCCGACTTTGCCATTCATGTCTCCAATCAACAGCACTCTCTCGCTCCTCTCAAACTTGTCCATACATGCTTCTACTCTCGCCCAAAACTCATCTTTCACTCTTGCCACTCGATCCTCTGTTGGAGCATACACACATACAATCGCCCATGCTTGTATACCTACTTCCATCCTCACCCATACAATCCTTGCACCCACTGTTCCATACTCTCTTATATTCTCCTTCCACTTCTTGCTTATCATCAGACATACTCCCTCTCTTGCCCTCTCATTCTCACTGACTCCCGCACATATACCTACACCGTATTCCCATTCTCTCATCCTTTCACCTTCCCATTTAGTTTCAGTCAATCCACATATATCCACTTTTGCATCCTCAAGCACCTGGACAATCTCTCTCTCTTTCACTTCATCATTCACTCCTCTCACATTCCACGTTCCTACTCTCAGAATGTCCTTTGTCCGTTCCTTAGTCGTCAACGTATGGTCCGTCCGGGTCCGAGGCGCTTTATTTGCTTTTTTAGTTAGTTCTTTTTATGGGGTGGGGCACTAACCCACCACCAACCCTTTTAGTCGCCTCGTACGACAAGCAGGGATACTGGATAAATATTGCCACTGATGTCAGGTAAGTGTTAATAATGATGTCACATAAAGATAACTAATGATGTCACATAAATCTAACTAATGATGTCACATATAAATCTAACTAATGTCACACCTAGTACTGCAGCGCCCCAGGTTTTCGACAAGGGAAGGTAAGGACGTCCAAGCACTACAGGAAAATGGGGAGAAGCACAATGTAAAAAGCAGACGGAGAGAAAGACAGAACGACAGACAGGCAGGCAGACATACAAGATAGACTAACATTATATCAACCTTCATTGGCTCCTATGACCCACCTTGTACTGGCCCAGGTTCTCTACTAGGCAGGTAAGAACGGCCTCTCTCCCCAGCGCTACAGTCACGTTCTCTATTACCCCTCCGAAGTCTGGCTCGTCTCCGCTGACTTCAACCTCGTTCACTCGGGCTGAAAGGGTTGAGAGAGAAGGGGTTAGTTATGAGGAGAGTGGTAAGATTAATGATGGTGGTGGTGATGGTGGTGATAATGATGATGATTGTGTCAGTATTAGCAAGAGAGATGCGGAAAGTGTGTGTGTGTGTGTGTGTGTGTGTGTGTGTGTGTGTGTGTGTGTGTGTGTGTGAGAGAGAGAGAGAGAGAGAGAGAGAGAGGTAAGGTTTGTGGAGAGGGAAGAGGGAAGTTAGGTGTGTAGGAAATATATTACTTCTCGTTTCGTGTTGTCTTCTATCTAGTCTAAACTCCTGGGCTGAGTAGAGGAGGAGAGAGAAAAAGAGGGAGGGAGGTTGGAGAAGAGGAGAAGAAGAGGGAGGGAGTGAAGGAGAGAAGAAGAGGGAGGGGGTGAATGAGAGAAGGAGAGGGAGGGGTTGAAGGAGAGAAAAGAGGGCCAGGAAAAGAAGGGGAGAGAGACGAAAGAGGATTGAAGGGAAGAAAGGGGCATAAAAGAGTGAGGGACAGGTGAGAGGAGAGAGGGGAGCGAAGAGAGAAAGGAGGGAGAGGAGAGAGAGACTGGAGGAGGGAGGGAGAGAAGAGGAAGGAGGAAGGGGTAAGAAGAACCTCAGTGTTACGTCTTACCTAGGTCTCGTCGGGGGAGGTTCTGTCAAATGACGTGCTTCGAAAAATTGGAACCGCTTCGAGACACCAGTGGTTCAGTGAGTCGAGTGGACTGGTTCAGATAATTTTGACGAGATAGAACTCGTTAAAAAATGACTCGTTTCGTAAAAATGACTCGTTTCGTAAGAATAACAACCCTAATTCTTTCAGTACGACGTAGTCTTTTTTTTCAGTTTATTCGTCTTGTTACTAGACGATTTTATTCAGCTTACAACACCCACGTAGCGGACAGGTTCATTAATACTCTGTCTCCTCCATTTCCAAGAGTAGATAGTTAAAGAGTAAAATCGTCTGGAGATACACGAATAAAATTTTAAGAAGGCGCCATCGCAGTAAAGCGAAGTGGAAGTCTTAATTTTAACTTATCTACCTGCAGACGATTTTATTCAGTTCAGGAAGGCCCCCTAATACAGAGGGGTTAATGGAGCTTATAATTTAACCCCTATAAGTTCCAAAGACTTGTAATCTGAAAGAAATGGTCATGACATTTTGATGCTGCGAAGTCATCAGACTGAAGTGAATCTTGTACTGTCCTGGAAAGTACTTTTTTTTTTTTTTTTTTTTTTTAGCCCCCAAATTGTGAACGAAGTCTGTATTATGGACGGATTATTTTATCATTAGATATATGGTGAAAACTAAAACATTATACATGAGGAAATATGATGCTGGAGCGAACCATTCTGACGAAAGCAGTGTTGCCAGTGTGTCAGGTGCCAGACGTACGATAACATAAAAGCTGCACCACTTCGACGTCATATTGTGATTGTTTTTCATATTGACCTTTAACTCAAAGACCAACGGCCACCCCTTAATTAACGTCTGGCTATAGGTAGATTAATGGATAGATAGATCTCTGCCCTTTTAGATTCTTGGATGGGAATAAGGTTATATGAGTATTTCCTTGTGAAGTGGGTACGGGAAACAACGGCAGGTATCACACAGAAATAAAAAGCTTCTCATTACGTGATTTGTAGCGCCTAATTAAATGCTGTAGCTAATTGATCTCGTGAATTCGGTCGCAGTTAGCTAAATATTTAACCATGAAACCTCTGTGGACTCTAGCTCTTAAAACATGGGCCATAGGTAAATCTGCATTATTTACGTACCCTGCAAACTGTGGGATAGCCTAACTCAACAGCGGTACTTTATTTTCACTCGTCATAGAATATGGTTTGTGTACCCGATGGTCTTCATAAGATAATTTTGTCTGGAAAAAGAAGGAAAAATACATATATTAACCGATATTCGAGCAGGGGGAAGGAATGGAAAAACAAAGATGTGCAGTACAACATTTGCGTATAGCCTAACCAGCGCCAGCGGTGCACCATGGACTGGACGCATGAGAGGTTTCGTCACCAGTTACTGCTGTTTGTTTAGGTTTTTGTGTGGAGTACCGTTTACTCCCCTGTTTCCTTATACTTAGTATCCTTTGCCAGTGACACTGGCAAGTGCACAAAACATCAACGTGAACATTATTCGACTATCTGCTTCGGAATATTTAGTGAGCTCCATCTCTCCGCAGTGAAGCTTAGGGGAAGCTGGGATTCTCTCCGTCCTGATGTAAACAAATGAATGGACGCCTAATACTCGCGTCTTACACACTTCAAGGGTGAGTTATTATTATTATTATTAATATTATTATAATTATTATTATTATTATTATTATGGAAGAATTATTATAGAAAAAGTAAAAGATCTCAGACGTCCTAGTGAGCGATGAACAGGGTGGCTTTAGGAGTGGCAGAGGATGTGTGGGTCAAATATATACAGTGAGACAGTGGACAGGGCTTGTGAGAAGGACTATAAGGTGTTTATGGCTTTCATGGATCTGGAAAAAAAATACGACAAAGTAGACAGAGGGATTGTGGAAGGTTTTGCGCAAGTACGGTGTAGATAGTAAGCTGCTAGCTGCCGTCAAGAGTGTTTTATGATGGTAGTGAAGCATGTCTAAGAGTACCTGAGCATCTAAGCGAATGGTTGTTTGATGTCCCTATGGTTGTTCAATATATATATATATATATATATATATATATATATATATATATATATATATATATATATATATATACTGATGGGGTGATGAGAGAAGTAAAAACACGAGTAATGATGAGGGGGATGGCGTTGGTAATGAATGGTAATGGATGGAATATCTCAGATATGTTGTATACTGATGATGCAGTACTACTTGCAAATACCCGACAAGAACTTGGTAGTGTAGTGTAGAGTTTGCTGATGTCTGTGAGCGTCGTGCCTTGAGAGTAAATGTAGATAAGAGTAAAATGATGGTCATTGAGAGAGGTGACTCTTACTGCGATGTTACAGTGAATGGAAAGAGACTGGAATTGGTGAAAGAGTTCAAATACCTGGGTACAGTGATAGAAAAGAGAGGAAAATGTGCAAAAGAAGTTGAAAGTAGAGTGACACAAAGAAGGAAAGTAGCTGGTGCAATGAGGGCCTTGATAAGAAACAGAGGCTTGAGTGTTGCATCTGCACGAGGCTTACATGAGGGAGTGTTAGTGCCAACTTTAACATATGGATGTGAGAATAGGTGTGGTAAGTAAAGAGTGAGAGCAGTAGAGATGGGACTGCTGAGGATTGTATGTGGAATACAGAGAGTGGATAGGATACGAAATAATGTGATTCTTGAAAGATGTGGAGTGAGGAAGTGTGTGGACACCGGAAACGAAGAGAGTGTACTGAGATGGTACGGTCATGTGGAGAGAATGGATAACAATAGAGAGGTGAAAAAGGTATATCTGAGCGAATTTGAAGGAGGGAGGAGGCGAGGTATGCCAAGGAGAAGGTGGAGAGATGGTGGATAAGAGTGTGAGCAAGAGAGGTTTGGAAGTTGGTGAGGCTATGGAACTGACAAGAGATCGAGCTGGCTGGATGAATATTGTGAGGAGAAGTGCATGATCAGAGATTTGGCACTCCTTTTTAACATGACAGCTTCCGGATTGACTATCGGATACATTAATGTGAAGGTACAGAACGTGGTGAATGGTTTTGGCATACCGTATCAGATAGAGCCAGGATTCTGGGGTCTTGAATGATGAGTGAATGGATGCTTGGCCCATTGGAGTGGGCAAATTTGGGCTGTCTGGACATTGCTACTCCTCACCCTGCCCTAGGGTGGGAAAGGGGGTCCTGGTGATGATGATGAAGATATACTGTATTTAAGGACCGTCTCTGTGGTGCACGTGGTAAGAGTGATGTGGTGTGGCGGTTGCATTGTACGGTACTGTGGTGTGGTGCACATGGTAAGAGTGACGTGGTGTGGAGGGCCGCATTGTAGTGTGGTGTACATGGTAAGAGTGATGTTGTGTGGGTGTTGCATTGTAGTGTGGTGCACATGATAAGAGTGACGTGGTGTGGATGTTGCATTGTTGTGTGGATAAAGTGGACTGTTTGTGAGTTGTATTTGGTGTTGGTGTTGCAGTAGGGAAGGGTGGTGGCAGCGTCCCAGTCTGGCTGGGTGAACTCGTGTCTCTCTCGGTAAGGAAGTTTCTGAGGGTTGTATGTCTGGTGGCGGTTCTTGAAGGATGCTGTTTGGTTAAAGTGAATGGTTGTGTTAGCTACTGTATGTGTTTGGGAATTGTAGTGCTGGGTGACGGAGGGGGATGTTGCTGGGACATTCCGTAAAGTGTTAGGCTGCTGATCTCTTTCTTGTTTCACAGTGGATGGGAGTGGTGCAGCCTGAAGTTACTAAGGTGGGATGGGTCTTGAGCTGAAGCCATGAATTGTGTTCCTCTCATATAAGAACTTGGACAGAAAGTATTTTTGATTTATAATGCAATTGATCTATATTTGTGGTTTTGGTGCATCTTGTTGTTTTTCTTAAGTGTGTGTGTGTGTGTGTGTGTGTGTGTGTGTGTGTGTGTGTGTGTGTGTGTGTGTGTGTGTGTGCCAACTTTAGCATCTGCCTCGAGGAGAGACTGTTTTGAAAGGCAGTTAAAGAAAACCACACCATCCGACCTGTACAGAGTCTGT
Source organism: Coenobita brevimanus (assembly GCF_032717465.1). Classification (NCBI taxonomy): domain Eukaryota; kingdom Metazoa; phylum Arthropoda; class Malacostraca; order Decapoda; family Coenobitidae; genus Coenobita; species Coenobita brevimanus. The sequence goes on from NC_137055.1 coordinate 34,485,177, forward strand.
CTGCTTTAAAGAGACCTGTGTGTGTGTGTGTGTGTGTGTGTGTGTGTGTGTGTGTGTGTTAGGTAGCACAAAAATGGAGAATGAGAGGGGAGGAAGCGGGATGGTATGACATGACAGACCGTGCTATTACAGAAGTATACTGTATACTGTACCGTATATACGGTACATATATATATATATATATATATATATATATATATATGTGTGTGTGTGTGTGTGTGTGTGTGTGTGTGTGTATACAATTATGAACAAGAATGGGCACGCAGAGTGTACAGTACAACACCCGTGCACACCAACTGATCTAAGGACCGAATACTTGATTGTAACCTGGACCTTCGGCAGATTGCTCGCAAAATCTAATTACTTCATTCTTCCTTAATCCTTAACATTTCGCCCAATTATTTTTGGTTCAGATCAGACTAGAGCTGTTTGAGTTGACCTTGACCTTTGACATTTCCTTGAGACCTAGAACTTTGATTGTTCTCATCATCCAATCTCTGTATTACCGTGAACTCTTCCACAAAGTTTAGTCTACATCAGATAAAAACTGTTTAAGCTGACCTTGCCGTGTGACATTGACCTTGGGCGTATTGTTCTCAGAAACAGTAGGTCAGCCTCTTGGACTATCCTCGACACATCCAGCAAGTTCGAGCAAGATCCAAACTGTTTTAGTCGTTTTTTAGTTATTTAGTTTTATCAAGGACGCACGGGTTGAACTTTGACTTTGCCCTATGACCTTGACCCTTGACCTGTTATTCTGCTAAAACATGTTCACTTCATATGCCTGGCCCTCATCTTTTCCACCCATTTTGGTTAACACTGATCACAGCTTTTTGTGTTACCCGGAACGATTCTCAATGCCGGGCGGGGTGGGGTGGCCGCGTGGGTGTGGTAGGTGGATGGGTGCGCAGGATGGGTAAGGTGAGTGGGTGGGTGGACTGTGTGGGTGGGTGATCTTTGTGACTGGGTGGATTTTGTGGGAGAGTGAATGGGTGGACTTTGTGGGTGGGTGGGTGGATGCGTGACTTCCTGCAGGACAAAGCAGGCGAGGGGCTGACGCTGTTGGTAATATCTACTATTTTGTCACATGGAGAATGATGCGGCTTACTTCCATTACACTGAAGGACAGTATGGTGTATGTGTCAGCGGTACCGTATCAGTGTAGTGAAATATTATCGGGCTAATGTGACGCTCAAATGTTGCATCTTTAGGTACCGTAGTGAAGGGGTTATCGTTATCAGTGCTGTCATACGATTATTAGTTACGGTTATCAGTTACGATCTTTAGTTAGGAGTAATAGTTAATAATTGTGTTTATATTATGTGTGAAGCAGCGTGAGTGTGACCTTTTAGTGTGTAGGTCAGGTGGATCTCTCTCTCTCTCTCTCTCTCTCTCTCTCTCTCTCTCTCTCTCTCTCTCTCTCTCTCTCTCTCTCTCTCACAGTTTTTTAAAATTTCTCTACCCCTTCTTCCATCCTCCTTCCCCCTTCTTCCTTCTCCTCCTCACATAATTCTTCCTTACCTCCATCTTCTTTTTCCTCTCCCTTTCTGTCTTCCTTCCTCCCCTCTCTCTATCCCCCTCACTCCTTTTCCCAGTCCTTTGTACTCCTCTAAACTCCTTCGTACTCCTCTCACCCATACCATCTCCCACACCCTCTCCTATCCACTTCCTCTCGCTCCCCTTGTCCCCTCCCCACCTATCTTTTTCCACTCATTCTCTCCCCATTTTCTCTCCTCCTCATTCCCTTCACTCACTCCCTCCTTCCTTCCCTCACCCCATCCCCTCCCCTCCCTTCTCCACCGCACTCACTATCCTTCTAATCCCCACTCCTTTCCCCTGATCCCCCTTCCCAATCCCTCGTCACTTCTCTCCATCTCCAATTTTCCCTCACTCCCCTCCTCTTCAATCACCCCCCCTCTCCCTTCCCTCTCTAGTGTCCCTTCTCCCCACTTCTCCAGTCCTCCTCTCCCCACTTCTCCAGTCCCCCTCTCCCCTCCCACTCCAGTCTCCTCCCTCTCCAGTTTCCCCTCTCTTCCCTCCCTCTCCAATCCCCCCTTTGACCCCTGCGAGTATCTGAGAGTGTCTGGAGTCAAAGAAGGAAATTTCCAATACATTGTCGATATTTTGCAATAAGACTCACGCCAAATACCCCATCACGGGAGGGGAAAAAAGGAACAGATGGACAGGGAGGAAGATCGATAGAGAGATAGATAGATGGGTGGATAGATAGATATTGGATAAGTAAATAGATGGATGATGGATGGATGGGTCGGTGGGTGGATGGATGGGGAGGGTGGATCAATGGATGGATAGATGAATGCATGGATGGATGGCTAGATGGATAGATATAGGTTGATGGAGAGATGAATTGAGGGATAGATGAATGGGTGGAGTGGTAGATTGAAATAGGCATAGAGGGGTAACAGACAGACAGACAACGTAGACAGATAGACACACAGAGATACAGAGAGAAGCTGATAGATAGACAGACTTACAGTAGAATAAACGAATGGCCAAACAGATAATTGGTACACACACACACACACACACACACACACATTTGGAGGGCATAGAAAACGAAGTGGAACGGGATACTGATGCAAGGTACATACTTATAATTTTTTTAAAGTGATACGAATATAAAGTAAAAATGTATTATTATGAGAATTACTTAAGTTAAGGGTCCTTTTTCTGGTTCTGCGCTATTTATAGTTTCCATTTTCTGTTGCGTGTTAGAGAAGGGGAAGTAGGAGGGGGACTGCGAGGTTTGTGTGTGTGTGTATGTGTGTGTGTGTGTGTGTGTGTGTGTGTGTGTGTGTGTGTGTGTGTTAGGGGGACGGAGGAAGGTTAGGTGTGGCAGAGTGAAGTGTGGCCATATGATACGGAAGTGTGTAATGTGGTTGAGGTTTGGCAGTGTGTAGTACGGTATGTAGTGGTAGAACATGGAGTGGTAGAGTAGAGGGGTCTGAGAAGTGCGACAGTGTGAGGTACATTACAGCAGTGTGTGGTAGCAGTGTAAAGTGTAGCAGTATGCCGTAGTGTGAGATGCAGAAGTGTACGATATGGCAGTGTAAGGTAAAACAGAGTGATGTTTGGCATTGTGTTGTAGTGCATGTTAGAATGTGGTGTGATGTGGCAGTTTAAGATGGGACAGTGTGAAATGTAGCAGTGTGAGGTGTGAAACAGGGTGTATTAGTGCCATCTACTCCAAACAAACTTTTTCACCACCCTGTATCCACCTGATCTATGAAACAGCCTCTAAAAATTATGTTCTGGAGATTTACAGTATTTACTAAACTTTTAGTGTGATACCCAAGTTTGAAGTGCTTTTTAAGTGTTCTCAAGTGACATTCGATACTTTGCCGCTTTGATGTAATTGCAGTGTCCTTGTGTGTGTGTGTGTGTGTGTGTGTGTGTGTGTGTGTGTGTGTGTGTGTGTGTGTGTGTGTGTATCCTTTTGCACATATTTCACATAGGGTTAAAGTAGCGACAGTTCTCAGGCTCTATCATTCCCATAGCACTTATTCGTGACTAGCATCATATTCTAATGGTGATCTATTCTTACAACTCAACATTCAAGAGATGTTACTTTTAGGCCAAGTTAAGGTGAAGAGAGTACAGGTGAGCCAGGTGCGTTGAACAGTAGAGCACTATCCCGACACCGCCCCCACCCCTCGTAGTCAACAGTAGCGATAAGGCGGAAAGAACAACAAGGGGAGAGTGAGAGAGAGAGAGACAGAGACAGAGAGAGAGAAGGCTATCGAAGGCATGGGTGGTTATCAGTAGTGGGAAGGTGGAAGTTTGTATCGAAAAGCACAGAGAAATTGGATCTCTCTCTCTCTCTCTCTCTCTCTCTCTCTCTCTCTCTCAAATTGAAGAAAATCGTCTGTGGCAGCATGAAAATAGAATTAACTGTACAGTGTTGTGCAAAAATCCCGTCTCTTCTCTGCCAACATTTTTCTTTTTCTCATAGTCTTTTGTTAATTGCTTCATATTACCATCGCCCATTTCTAAACATTGATATAAACTGCCCTGAACATCGGTATAAACTGCACGAAACTTCGATATAAACTGCACTAAACATCGATATAAACTGCACTAAACATCTAT
>NC_137055.1:34491786-34499286 GCF_032717465.1 Coenobita brevimanus
TGTAGGGAAGAGTAAAGTGATGGTCTTTGAGAGAGGTGAAGTCAGTGAATGTACAGCGAGGTTGGATGGTGAGGAATTGGAAAATGTGAGTACGTTTAAGTACTTGGGTAGTGTGATGAGTAAGGATGGAGGTTTGGAGGGTGAAGTGCTTGAAAGGGTACAGCAGGGAAGAAAGGTTGCTGATTCTTTGAAAGCAGTGATAAGAAACAGGGAAGTGAGCATGGAAGTGAAAAAGTTACTACATGACAGTATTGTGATACCAACTCTAACGTACGGAAGTGAAGCTTGGACGTTGTTGGAAGGACACAAGTCAGGAGTGAGAGCAGTGGAAATGAGTTATTTAAGAGGAGCCTGTGAAGTCACATGGAGAGACAGGCTGACGAATGAGGATATAAAGGAGCGTTGTGGTGTTGATGTGGATGTGATAGGAAGCGTTATGAGGAACATACTGAGGTGGTTTGGCCATGTGGAGAGGATGGAGGGTGAAAGACTGACGAAGAGAGTGTATGTGAGTGAGGTGGAGGGGGAAAGAGGGAGGGGGAGGCCGAGGATGAGATGGAGGGATGGGGTGGAGAGGTATATGAGAGAGGGGGGTGTGAGTTGGGAGCAGGGGAGTGAAATGGCGGGGGACAGGGCGACTTGGAGGCGATTAGTTTGTGGCCACCCCAAACGGGACTGAGGCGTCTGGCAATAGATAGATAGATAGATAGAATTCTGTCCCTCCTCAGTGACGATCCCTCTTGCCTCTGTTCGCCACCCTCCCTCATATACAGATGATACACCTCTCACACCAACTGAAGAGAAGGATTTTTACCATACCTAAGCTTTTCATCATCATCATCATCATCATCATCATTATTTTTATCGTCATCAACATCATTTTCATTCATCATCATCACCATCCTCATCATGATTTTCATTTTCATTTTTAGCATCATCGACTCTACCTCATATTTCATCATCATCGTTATCATCATCATCACCTCAGGCAGTTTCCCACTAACACAAGCTTGCAATTGAAGAGAGGAGCATGCAAGGTATCGCAACTCAACAACACACAACACATCCCCCCTCAAGCAACAATAACAGCACTGCCTTTGCAACACTCCCACACTCGAGTTGTTTGCAAAATGGGTGCAGTTTATAGGCCAACTCAGCCTTCAGTCCACCGTGTGCCAGGAGGACAGGTGTGAGGTGTTTGGAGTGTAAGGATGGAAAGTATGTCTGGAAAGTTTTGTGATGCTGGAGTGTGTGTGTGTGTGTGTGTGTGTGTGTGTGTGTGTGTGTGTGTGTGTGTGTGTGTGTGTGTTATTATTATTGTGATTCCTGGTTATCAGTTCCATTTTGTTATCATTTTCATATTTTTCTTAGCATTACATCAGTTTTTAGCGAACCTCTGGGCTGATTTTTTCAAACGACATTTCTCTGTACCGCGACACTCCAGCATTTTTCACGATCAAGTTTAGTGACATTTATAAATTAAGTTTGGCATTTGTGGTTATGTTGAACAGCGCCTGAGTCCCGTCCCTTCCACTGCTGATGATCTCTTGTATATTTCAGCCTTTGCATCCAACGCTAGGCTCATTTTTACCCCATGAATGTCAAGGATGAGCCAGTTCTGGCGAAAATGTGTTCATGTCAGTCACGTAATGTATGTTTTGGTCTGCCTGCCTTCTAGTGATTTTACTGGGAGACAGGGACGTAGTAATGCACTCGATTATTAGTAGTGTGTGGGGTGGAAGGTATAGGTGTGTGTGTGTGTGTGTGTGTGTGTGTGTGTGTGTGTGTGGGTGGGTGGGTGGTTGGGTGTGGGCGATAGATAAACAGAAATAGAGAGCGAGTGAAGGTGTGCGTGCGTGGGGAAGGATGAGTGGGTGGTGGGATGATGGATAGATAGACTGATAGAAGTTGAGACCGATTGGAGGCGTGTGTGTGTGTGTGTGTGTGTGTGTGTGTGTGTGTGTGTTATTATTGTTATTATTTTCTATAGAAATTAGATATAGCCTTCAGTAACCTCTTCAGTATATAAATCACCTTGCGACACCAATTATATGCACGTTATATCCAAGCGATTATATATTGGCCAAGATATATATTTTGAGGGGGGCAGGGTAGAATTATTTTTTTTTTGGGGGGGGGCAGGATTTTTTTTTTTTTTTTTTTTTGGATGAGGAGCAAGGACAGATTTTTTTGAACTGGAGGGGCTCGATATAGGCTTCTTTAACCCCCTTTACAGCCAGACTCCATAGCTCAGTCAATTTTGATATACTCCTTTCACTCTAACTTGGCCTAAAATTGCCATCCCTCCATCTTGAATGCTGAGTCGTAACAATAAATTAACATTGATACATTCTACATCCTTACCACAGCACTTCTTCATGACTAGCATTCTTTTCACATTGACGTGGCCTAAATTTTCGTCCCTTTGCACCTTAATGAACAAAATCGTCTGTTTATAGAAAAAGGAAAATATATAAGAACGAAATATTTTAATGGGGAAAAAAATACGAACAGACCTATTATACAAGAAAATATTAAAGTGTAATGGGCAGAATAAGTCGCACAGGAAGAGTTGTTGGGAAATATTACGAACTTTTTCAGTCCAACGAGAATCCGGGTCATGTAAAAAGAAAATGATTATACGAGGGATGGGTGAATCTTTCTCTCTCTCTCTCTCTCTCTCTCTCTCTCTCTCTCTCTCTCTCTCTCTCTCTCTCTCTCTCAGTTTCCAGGGAGGCTGAAGCAAATGGAATTTTCTCTGAACCTGTTATGTTATTAGTAAAATACCCGTGGAGAGAGAGAGAGAGAGAGAGAGAGAGAGAGAGAGAGAGAGAGAGAGAGAGAGAGAGAGAGAGAGAGAGAGAGAGAGAGAGAGAGAGAGGTTTAATTTTTCCCTCTTAGCAGTTTCCTCGAGAGAGAGAGAGAGAGAGAGAGAGAGAGAGAGAGAGAGAGAGAGAGAGAGAGAGAGAGAGAGAGAGAGAGAGAGAGGCCAATTTCACGTTAAACAGCTCAGAGTGCGGGTCCGTGGAAAATGATGCTCCTTTACGCTATACTACCATCTCTCTCTCTCTCTCTCTCTCTCTCTCTCTAAGAAAGTGATTCATATACATCAAAAGAGTTCCCTGTTTTTGTCATATTTTTGTTTTTCTTTAATATTTTTAGTTCATATGGCGGTCGCTTCCGTTATCATCATCATTATTATTATTATTATTATTATTATTAAGATAGGGGTTTTAGGCTGACTGGCAGTGGCATGACGAAGGTTTATTTAAAATTTTCTCTAAGCAAAACAACAATAACACTAACAAAACTAGAAAACATTGAGAGAGCGCGTCCGTCCACCAATGCCAACAGAATTTACGATTTATTTTCTATAATTCCTCTTTCCTATTAGACGAACCCTAGTACGGTCTTACGTAGTTAATTCAGCGGTCTTATTCTCCCCTGCTGCACAAAATCATAGAGCGCATACCTTCGCCAACGCCATTAAAATGTATGATTTATTCCTGCATCCATATCCGGATCGACCTCAAAATCTAATAAACTCTTCCTTGACCCTCTACCCACCTGTACATCAGAATACATTAAAATCCAATAACAACTTTTTGAGATATCTTGTACACAGACACACAGACAGACCCGGGTGAATACGTAACCTCCCTCCACCTTCGCCCTCATATACCTGGCATTAAGGACGCAGGTGAGAAAATAAGCATAAATAATTTTCTCCTTGTGTGTCATATTAAATATCGAATAAGGAATTTTTTTCAGGCGAATGTTTGAAGGCTTGAGAGAAAAAGGCTGTTCCTTGGTCGATCAAAGATGTGTTCTTTTGAGGGGGTTTTGCTAGGTCTGGTGAGTCTGTCCCGGGAATTAGAGAGAGAGAGAGAGAGAATTTAATTTCATCCAAACATTGCGTTAAGTTTTGGGTCTCTCTCTCTCTCTCTCTCTCTCTCTCTCTCTCTCTCTCTCTCTCTCTCTCTCTCTCTCTCTGTTTCTATCTCTCTCTCCACCGAAACCGTCCCAAAATCATGATCCACTCTCTCCTGCCCCCAAAACACGAGCCCTAAATGGCGGTCTTCATCCCGGGACCAATATAACCTCCCGACTTTTTTCCCTTCCCTCTCGTTGTCGACCAATTATACTACAACTCCGGAGCGATTAATAAACCTGCATTGTGTGTGCTGGACGAAAAAAAAAAAAGTGGGGGAAGAGATAGAGAGAGTGGGGAAAAAGAGAGAGAGAGGGAATATCTGACCTGATCGAGCTGGAGTTGGTACGTTTGGTTGGGTTTGGTGTTGGTGATTTTGGCGGGAAGGAGACGAATGAAACGCACTGCTGTTTTGATGATTTTTGGTTTGAAGTTATTGTTTTTTATTTTAATTGTAGTCTTCCTGAATTGGAGTGAATTTATTTTATTTCTCTAAAAATGTGAGGTTGACCTGCTGATGCCTAAGGTTCCTTAAATAGGACAGAATTTGACATTTTCAAAAGTTAGTAAAAGGGAAAGTTGTCGGAGTTAGATACAGCCATTATTAACTCCTCTTCTAGATTTCTCTCCTAACTTAAATTGACTGAAAATAGCAAGAATGAAACAAGATAAAACGTCCACGGGTTGAAGGGGTTAATTGCTAGTTTGATCTAAGACTGAAAGAACGAGGGTAGATTTAAGTGATTGAGAAATTGAAGAACAAGAAATGAGCAACAGAACGATACTCTTTTTACTTTAACTTGGCCCAGATTTTGGTCCTTTTACAGCTTATTTCAAGCATCTCAGGGACAGAAAGATATTGCTACGGCTCTGCATCTCTTCCCATAGCACTTCTTCGTGACTGGCACCATATCCTAGTTTTAGCGTATTGTAGCAAATCAGTTTTCAAGATGGGGAGATGATAATTTTAGGCCAAGTTAGAGTGAAAAGAGTATTGTATAATTCTGAAAATATGAGATCGAAAGGAAAAAATATATACTCATTTCACCTAATTTTGGCCCAGGTTTTCGTCCTTTTGCAATGGCACAGCATGATAATGATACGCCTAGTCACGAAGAAGTGCTGTGGAAAGGACGTGGAGCCTTTTTTGTTTACTGAGCTGCGTGAAATAAGCCGTAGAAGAATGAAAATCTGGGCCAAGTTAAGGTGAAAGGACTACAGTGATTGGAAAAAAAAAAAAAAAAACAGTGATTAGAGGACAGCGACGAACTAGGAACTGAAAAACGAAAAACTGAATGACTAGAGATTAAAAAAAAAATGGTAGTGACAGGAAAACTACCAGGTGAAAACGAAAAAAAAAATCTAATGAATGGATGAAGAAAGATAAATTAGAGATAGGAAAAAAAAGAAAAGAAAAAATAGAGATTGGGTAGTAGGGATGAGCGATGGATGGTAGACTGGAAACTGTCAATTTTGAGAGAGATGGTTTGGCAGAGGGCGAATCGTGGACCTTTGAGAGCACCTTTAATAGATTGGAACTGCTGGCAATTTTGAAGGCTTGGAGGGGCACGGAGGGAAGGGATGGAGAGGAGGGAGGGCTTGGAGAGAGGAGGGAGAGAGGGGTGGAGAGGGAAGGATGGAGGGAAGAGAGGGTGGGGGGAATGTATGGTAGGGAGGGAAGGGATGGACTGCATGGAAGGGAGAGGAAGGAATGCATGGGAGAGAGAGAGAGAGAGAAAGGGAGGATGGGGGAGAGTAAGGGAGGGACGGAATTCAGGAACTGCTTGGGAGGGAAGGGTAGGGATTGCTATGGGAGGATGGAGGGAAGGGATTGGAGGGTTGTGGGGGGGGTGTGGTAGTGAGGGAAGGTAGGAACTGCAAAGGAGAGAGGGAGGGAGGGATAGGGGGGTGAGGAAATGCAAGGGTCCCAAACAAGCATAGCTAGTCAAATATTCAACAAAACTATGATATCTAAAACTATGAGATTCCTTGATAATTCTTTCCTATTCTAAAAATCTCTTATATACCATTCATTTTTGTGTACTTTTCAAAATATATAGCCTCTCTCTCCCAGCAGCCCTATACGAACATTTTTTTTTCTTTAATATCATTCGTGGCTATAACATTCACAGCATATAATGTACTGTGTATTAAATTTCAAAACTCAATTTGATATCGCAACACTTGTCATCATATTCGTATTAATTAAGAGACAGTAGCGTTGTGAGATATCAGGATACATAATACTGACATAAAAGCGAATACTAATGCTTAACTACGTAATCATCATCGTCACCACCACCACCACCACCACCACCACCACCACCACCATCACCATCAATACCACGATTGTCATTATCACTACCACCACGATCATCATCATCGTCATCATCATTATTATCACCACTTCCATCATCAATACCACGATTGTCATTATCACCACCACCACGATCATCATCATCGTCATTACCATCATTATCACCACCACCATCATCAGTACCACGATTGTCACCACCACCACGGTCATCATCATCATCATCATCATCATCATCATCATCATCATCATCATCATCATCATCATCCTGTTTATTTCTCCCACACAAATCTCACACGTCCATTAATATGTAAGTTAATTCTCACACTCATCATACTCAAGATTCGTCTGACATACTGCATACTGGGTCATGGGGGGGGAGGGGCGTGTACGTGTTGAAAATTAATGTAGTATATCTGACCCAGTATAACTCTCTCTCTCTCTCTCTCTCTCTCTCTCTCTCTCTCTCTCTCTCTCTCTCTCTCTCTCTCTCTCTCTACCTACCTACCTACCTACCTACGAACCTTCTTACGTACCTGTGTATGTCTGTCAGTCAGTCTATCTATCTATCTATCTATCTGTCTGTCTATATCTATCTGTATACCTCTATCTGTCTCAGTCTATCAGTCTATGCAGCTGTCTAATCAATCTGCCTATAATTATCTCTCTCTCTATCTCCTTACCCACCTTCCAACCTACCTCGATCAGTCTGTTTATGTATCACCGCTTCCCCCCCCCCTCTCTGCCTCTCTCACTCACTTGTACCAGGCCAAAAATATACCAGAACACGGCAGACGCTCCGGCCGGTGTTTGCTAATTGGACGAGCCTAGTGGAGCCGCGGGGTTCGAATAGTGGTGCCGCCGTAGCCCCGTGTTGTGGTGAATTAATCTGTTTGGCTGGGTGTGTGTGGCGATGCTTGGTTTGGAGGGAGGGGGAGGAGGTAGGGGTGGAGTTGGGAGAGAGGGGGAGGGTGTTGGGGTATGAGTGAGAGAGGGGGGAGGTAGAGGAAGTGAGAGAGAGAGAGAGAGAGAGAGAGAGAGAGGAAGGACAGTATGTAGGAACTGGGAAGGAGAAAAGAGATAGAAGGGAGAAAGGAGAGATGGTAGGTAGGGAGAAAAGTAGGTGAGGCAAAAAGAGGAAGTGAGGCAGAAGGAAAGGAAGGTAAGGAGGAGGAAGATGGGGAGAGGGATGGAGAGAAAAGGTAAACACAGGTTGGGAAGTTGGTTGGAGGGAAGGGAGGGGAAGGGAGGAAGG
>NC_137055.1:34506786-34521786 GCF_032717465.1 Coenobita brevimanus
TCTCTCTCTCTCTCTCTCTCTCTCTCTCTCTTCTCCTCCTTCCCTACCAACTTGTCTCTCCTCCATGTTTCCCTCTCTCCCTATTCTTTTTCCCTCCTTTCCTCCAACTTCTCTGTCTGTCCTCCCCATATCCTTCCTTCCTTCCTTCTCCATTCCTCCCTCTCCTCCCCTCCCTCCCTCCCTCCTTCCCTCCCTTCATGCTCCCTCCCCTCTCTCTCTCGTCTGTCTTCCTCTGCTTATATCTCTCTCGACAAGAATAGATAGAGAACAGCTGTGTGTGTGTGTGTGTGTGTGTGTGTGTGTGTGTGTGTGTGTGTGTGTGTGTGTGTGTGTGTCTGGTTGGCTCTGTGTTAGTGTATGTACAGAAGGTGTGTGAATGTGCCTGTGTCTAGGTTAATGTATGTACTGTATGTGTATATGTATGTATGTATGTAGGTAGGTATGTACGTGTATGTCCATCTGTGTGTACGTGGTCAAAATAGGGACTTTAATTATGCATCAGCCAGTTAACCACACCCCTACAGGGACCCCAACCCCCCCTCATGAATACACACTTACAGCCTCCTCACAAGATGAATTAAACTCCTTAATTCCCATTGCTTCTTTTCCCATACATTTTTTTTTTCCCGTTCCATTTTCCATTCACAAATTTCATGTTTTTTTTTCTTCATATACAATCTTTCATTCATTTTTTTTCTCCTTTTTTATATATGCTTTTTTTTAAATTTCCTGTCTTCTATATATACTGTTTTTTTTTTCCTAAAGTATATGTCTTTTTTTATGTGTATTTTCTGTCTTCCCTCCATTCCTAAATTTTGCTCCAATTCTTCTTATGTAACTTTTTCATCTCGTTTTATATATATATATTCCTTTTTTCGTGGTTTTCTTAATTACTATGTATGTTTGTTTTGTTTTTTATGCCTTCTTTCATACGTGCCTTGGAAGAAATCTTGGAAAAAATTCATGGATATGTGTGTGTGTGTGTGTGTGTGTGTGTGTGTGTGTGTGTGTGTGTGTGTGTGTGTGTGTGTGATGAGAATTTAGAAGCATTGTCCACTAGTTCCTACACAAAATGAGGAGGAGGATGAAGAAGAGAAGGAGGTGGAGGAGGAGGAGGAGGAGGATTACACAGGATTACACAGGAAAGCAAACAGCAACAGACCTTATGGTCCTTTCGAGGCTGCTTGTTAGAGGAAACTGTGACTACAAGATCTAACTCTACATGTTGAAGGATAAGGATAGGAAAGCAAGAAGGCTCCCCCCACCACCAAACCCTCCAGGAAAAAGTGAGAAAAACCACCATGCAGCATGGAAAAACTGACATGGAAATTTTATAGGAAACACTGGAAAGGAAAAGTCACATTCTATAATACTTTATCTATAAGCTACCCGATAGAGTAACCTGAAAGAGAAAGTAAACTAATAAAATAATAGTTACGGCATGACATTATAAACCAGTTACATTGAGTTAATGGGAAGTCTGTGGACATAACGTGGAAGCTACATACTGCACAGTGTGGATGTTTAGGGGTGGTGCAGCAGCCTTGCCTGGCGCTTTTAAGGTAGGCAGCAGTCAATCAGGCCCTAGCTCCGTTTGCTCCACTGAGACAAGGAGAAGGAGGAGGAGGAGAAGGAGGAGGAGGAGGGGGAGGAGGACGAGGACAAGGAGGAACAAGGACAGAAGGAGCAAAATTAAGAGAAAGAGAAAATGGAAAAAAAGGGGAAGGACAGGAAAAGAAGGAAGGAAGGAGAGAGAGAGAGAGAGAGAGAGAGAGAGAGAGAGAGAGAGAGACAGAGACAGATAGACAGACAGACAGACAGACACACACACACACACACACACACACACACACACACACACACACACACACACACACTTGGGTTCGGATACTTTTGTGAGCGTCCGAGAAGAGATTGAACCCTCGACTCCCGCCTCACCTGCCTTGCTAATGAGGTCAGCCGTCTACCTGACTCACCTGCACGAGAAAAATAAATAAATAAAAAATGAAAGTAGAATGAGAGAGAGAGAGAGAGAGAGAGAGAGAGTGAGAGAGACAGACAGACAGACAGACAGACAGACAGACAGACAGACAGAGACAGACAGACAGACAGAGACAGAGAATTATACGAGGTTTTCGATTCAGTACGGTGCTTTTAATTATGAACAGTTAGAGAGAGAGAGAGAGAGAGAGAGAGAGAGAGAGAGAGAGAGAGAGAGGGGGAGAGAGAGAGAGAGTTTTAAAAGCGAGTGAGAGATTTCGGATTCAATAGGATGTCTTTAATTATGAACAGTTTGGTGAATCTTGCCTCTCGTGTTGCAGAATCACTTGCAATTAATGGAGGGCTTTGGTGGTGAGAGAGAGAGAGAGAGAGAGAGAGAGAGAGAGAGAGAGAGAGAGAGAGGCGCACTGAATTAACTGATTGCTGAAGCTTCTAAAACAGTATTGGACAAGGATAACAGTGGTGGAGAGACAGAGAATGAGTTTGTCGATGGAGGAGGAGGTGGAGGAGGAGGAGGAGGAGAGGGAAGGAGGATGGAGAAAAATGAAGAGGAAGGAGGATAGAAGAAGGAGAGGAAGAGAGGAGGGAGGAGGGTGGGGGGAAATGAAGAGGAAGGAAGAGAGGAGGAGAGAAGTAAAGGAAAGGAGGAAGGGGATGGAAGGATAAGAAAACAGGAAATAGAAAGAATTGAGAGGGAGGAGAGGAACAGAAGAAGGGAAGAGAAGTAGGGAGGAAAAGGGAGAGGGAAGGAGAGGAATAGCGAAGGGCAGGAAAAGGAGCAAGGAAAATGAAAAGGAAAATGGAAGGAAGGGGAAAGAACAGGAAGACTAAGGATAGAATAGGGAAGAAAAGGAAGAGTAAAGAGGAAGGAAGATAGGATGAGAGGAATAGGGGAAAGGAGGAAGAAAGAGAGAGGAAAGAATGGAGAAGCTAGGGAGGGAGGAGAGAAAGGTTACTGAGGAAGAAGAAAAGAAAGAAGGAAGAAGGGGCAGACAGGCAGGGAGGAAAAACAAGGAAGAGAAAGAGGGAGGGAGGAGAGGGGAGATAAGGAAGAAAGAAAAAGGGAGGGGAACAAAAAAAAAACGCAAGAGAGAGAGAGAGAGAGAGAGAGAGAGAGGGAGAGAGTAGGAGGCTTGAATGTGAAAGAGGTTTAAAGATAGAGTGAAAAAGATTTAAGAAGAGTTCAAGAGAGTCAAAAAGAAAGACAGAAAAAGAACTCTGAATATAAGGTGGAGGAGGTTTAGAGAGTGGAGAAAGTTTAAAGAAAGTGGAAGAGAGAGAGAGAGAGAGAGAGAGAGAGAGAGAGAGAGAGAGAGAAATCGTCTGTAGGAAGCAAGAGCGAAAGACTGTACCCAGATTTACGGGGCCAGCATGAAGACAACACAGAGGATGTAGAGAGAGACAAAAGGGAGATAAATATTAGAGACATAAACGCGAGATGAACATTGGAGAGACATAAGCCTGAGACAGACGGGGAAGGAAGGGAGAGGAAAAAATAATACTAATAACAGACCTTGAGATGGGTAGACTTAAAGCCGACGCAGCGGAGAGGAGGAGATCTGTGCTTTAGTTCCTGTGCTGGGGAGGGTCCAATAAATACAGTTGTGTGAAGCCAGCTAAAGCTAAACAAATATCTAAATCTACAGGACAGCCGTCATCGCTGGCCCTTCATACATCAACTGTGGTGTAGAAGTTGAGTTTGTATGTACAGGGTGTATATGTGTATGTATGTATGTATGTGCCTGTCTTTCTTTTTGTCTGTCAGCCCTAAAAAACCTCCAGACGGAAACTTTGCACACGTAGTAGATGTATATATGGGAACATTTAGAGATCTTGAGGTGTTTTATTGACCCTGGATTATTTTTTTCTTTACCAACACTTTCTTTTGCCACCAACAAACGTACTACGACGGAGAAACGTTTATGATCGAGATTATTTTTTTCGACTAGGATGGGGAAGCATTTGGTGATGCAGAAACGCTGGCAATCGAAGAGCATTTGACCATCGAGAAAACGAATTTGCAACCAAGAACGTACTGCAGAGCTTATTTTGCCATCGAAATAGCCTAATGTTTTTGCGATGGAAAACGTTATTCAGAGCGTTTTTTGTGACCGAGAACGTTTGTTGCTGAATTTCTCCGACAGACGAACGCTTTCCTTGCGACAGAGAACGTTTTCCTTATTCTGTTTTCTTTCTTTCTTTCTTTCTTTCTTGTTTTTGTTTAACAGTGAAAACGTTTATGGAAGGTACAATATATGATGTAGGTAGGCGTGGTAAATGGTGGCGAGAGAGGACAGCTTTAACGCATTATCTTCCACGAGTAAACCTAACTGCATTTTTGTGTTCCCGTGTCGAATTTGCAACCCAGAATGCGTATCCCACCCCCTCACCCACCCCCACCCCTCAAAAAGTACAAATAATGATGATGATGATGATGATGATGATGGTGATGTTTTTGATGATGATGATGAGGAGGAGGAGGAGGAGGAGGAGCAGGAGGAAAAGGAAAATAGTAGTAGTAGTGAAAATAATAATAATAATAATAATAATAATAATAATGATAAATAATAATAAAGTGAATAAATAAATCCATTAATATCTCGTCCCCAGCACTTGCCCTCTACATTAAATTAACCCCTTTCAATCTGACATTATTTATTTTTATTTTATTACTGTTATTAGGAGAGGATTTGGTGATGGAGAGGTGCGCCTTCCCGTGATGGCACCGATTGATCAGGGCGGCGTCACTGTCCTGTTACACAAACGTCCCTCAGCTCCCTCCCTATCCCCTGAAAGGAGGATGATGGACTGCAGCAGGACATCATAAGCCTGCAGTCCACCGGGTTCACGTTCAGATGAGCCCGGGGTTACAACTACTACTACTACTACTACTACTAAAAACTGTGAGACGCGACCAAAAATATTTCAAAATGTCACTCGTTTTAACCCCCAGGCTCCTGTGACCCACCCTGAAGTAACACATATATGCTAACGTGTGCAGAGAAAAAGACAGTCGTAGAAATAATAACAGACGTAATCCAGTCCCACACACACTCATAACCAACAAACGCCAGTGACACAGCGCCCCACCATATTTCAAAGCGATTTTCAAATTACGAACTTCCAACTCGCCCTTCGCCCCGAGTCCCTCCCTTCCCCTCCCCTTCCTCTCTCGGCCAGATATGATTTTATTTTTTTGGACGCTCGATAATTGCCAGCGGGTTCGTCAATCAATCTGTCATCCATCACATATCAAGTACTGGAGACACGCGGATTTATCGGAAAAACATTTAGTCAGTGCCGGGAACGCTTTGGTTTGGCTCGGAAAATCGCGGGAGAGGCGGCTTCCTGTTCTGGTTGGCACAGGAGGGCTCGTGGTGCATGTACCTCAGCGATTTAGTCTGTTTAATGGGCCTTATTGTTGTCTTGTATGTTATTGATATCGTTTTTAATATAAACATTTGCTTCACGTACAGGAGGCTAGAGCTGTAATTTACACACACACACACACACACACACACACACACACACACACACACACACACACACACACACACACACACACACACACACACACACACACAACACCAGATAATGCAATTCAAAGAGACACGTTTTAAGTCGACCCCCTCCCCCCACTCTCTCTCTCTCTCTCTCTCTCTCTCTCTCTCTCTCTCTCTCTCTCTCTCTCTTCCACAGATACTTTCCCACTTGCCGTCTCATCCAAAAACCTCTCCCTGTCTTTCGCCCCTCCCTCGACAACCCTTCTTCCCTCTCTTCCCCACATTTTCCCCCTCCCCACTCACACTCCTCCTCTCCTCCTCTCTCCTTTTTACTTGTCTCCCCTCTCCCACTCACTCCCACGTACCTCCTCCCTCTCCCCCATATCTCCCTTTTCTCTCTCTCCCTCATCCTCTGTCCTTCACGCTTTCCCTCCGTCTCATTTCTCCCCTTTCCCACTCCCTTTCACTTTCCTCCATTCACTCTCTTCCTCTTACCTGCGTCTTACTCCTACCCTCTCTTACTCACTTCCCCCCTCCTCCTCCTCCCTCTTTCTCCCCCTCGTCCTCCTCCCTCTTGCTCACCCTTCCCCCCTCCCTCTCCTACTTCTCTCTCCCCCTTTCCCCCCTCCTCCTTCTCTCCCCCCTTTCCCCCTCCCTCTCCTCCTTCCCTGTCCCCCTTCCCCCCTCTCCTCCTTCCCTGTCCCCCTTCCCCCCCTTCCTCCCTCTCTCTCCCCCTTTCCCCTCCTCCTCCTTCCTCCTTCTCCCCCTTCCCCCCTCCTTTTCCTTCTCTCTCCCCCTTTCCCGCTCCCCCTTCTCTCTCCCCTTTCCCCCACCCCTCCCCTCACAAATCCCTCCCCACTTGCCCCCACATCCGAGCCGCGTGAAAAGACATTCGAGCATCGCTTTAGTGGGATTTTTCAGACTCACATTATTTGAACAACTGGGGTTTTGGATTCCCTTGATGGATTCCTCTTCCCTCGCTTTGAATTCACTTGATGGATGTCTCACGGCTTTTGCTTACGTAGACGGGGGGGGGGGAGGATGTCTGATCAAAAAACGGGGCGATCGGAAAACCAGTGCGTGATCACAAAACGGGTAGTGATCGGATAACGGGGGTTGTGATCGTAAAAGAGAGGTGTGGTCGGATAATGAATGTGTTCTGATCGGAAAGAGGGTGGAAGTGTGATCGGAAAACTGGGGTCTGATCGGTGGGTATGACTGGAAAAAGTGGGGGTCTGATCGAAAAGATGGGGTTTAATCGGACAATGGAGCGGGATTGGATCGGAGAAAGGGAGGGATCAGAAGAGGGAGACGCAAGTATGGAAACGATGAGGGACTGAAACTGGAGGGGTGGAGTGGAGGGGAACTGATTGAAACAGGGATTGAAACTGAGGGAAAAGTGACTGAGAAAGGAGGAGAGACGTCTAATTGAAGAAGAAGAGGAAGAAGAAAATAGAAAGGAGGAAAAGAAAGTGGGGGTCGAAATTAGGGTTGGGGGAAGGATTGCCTGATGGAATAAGTGAGGTGGTAGGTGTTCGCAACTTGCTTAAACCTCTTTAGGATGATGACGTCCTTGCCAAGCAATTTAACTCCCTCAATGCACTCTTCAGCACTCTTTGCTTCACGGCTTATGCCTACAAGGAGATGGTGGGGGGGAGGGGGGTTTGAAAAATGGTTGGAGGGGGGTTCGATTCTGTTGCTATGCCCGCTTATAGGTGATGCAGCCTTCCCCAACATTTGTTCTTCCCCTCGCCACGTCGCGTTATTCGGGTTAGGAAAGAAACATCATAGTAAAGGACTTAAAATCTCCATTGGCCATTTGCCTGTATATTATTCACTTTGCATTTTTGTAGTCGAGCGAAGCAAGAATATGTCACCAGCCAAAATTTGGTGTAGAATTCTTGCCTCATAGATCATACAAAATTTCCCCCCTCCGAGGAGCACCCAAAGTTTATTATCGTCTCAGCTATTGAATCATTTGTGGGATGTCATATTTTGAATTTGCCGTAACATTACCTTCCCCAAAAGCCAAAACAACCGAAGAACATCTAAAACTTTTCCTCTGGGCAAGAATAGAGGACGAGATTTTTGTTTTTTCTAGCTATTGGACCAATTGTGGTATGTTGTATCTTTCTCAAACCGTCATGAAAATTGTATTCCAGTGGTACCAGTCACATTACTAAAAAGAGCCAAGTGTAGACCTGAGAAAAGGAAGAATAATTAAATCGTCCGGCGTGTGGTACGTCTCTGACCTTCCTGGTGCATCATACTGTATAAGAAAGAATCACCTCTGGGGAGAAATAAATACCAAGCCTCTCTCAGCTTAGGAATATTAGCCAACAAGGGAAAGTGAAAGGTAAAAGAGAGGAAATACTCCACAAAGGAACATACCAATCCTCTCAGCATGGGAATATTAGCCAGCAGAGAAAAGTGACATGGAGAGGTGAAATAGTGGGGAAATGGCAAGTAGATGAGGTGAAATATTAGACAGAGGAACATACCAAGCCTCTCTCAGCTTAGGAATATTAGCCAGCAGAGGAAAATGACACGGAGAGATGAAACAGTGGAAAAATTACAAGTAGTAGAGGCGATGTATTAGGCAGGGGAACATACCAAGCCTCTCTAGTTAGGAAAATGTGCCAGCAAAGGAGAGGAAAGTACAAAAAGTTAGACAGCGAGAAAATGATAAGTAGAAGAGATAAAATGTACACTGAACTTTTCTCCCTCTCTGTAGACGCCCAGGAGGTGGGGAGTAGGACTAGATTCTCCCTCCATTATCCGAATCTCTCCCTAAAGCGTTCCAATACTTCGCTTTCGAGGCGGAATTCGTTGTCTTGATCCCCACCCACTCACAGGCCGAACCCGATTTTGCTTACATCGTCGTCTCTGGCTGGTGTGGTGCGGTGTGGTGTGGTGGAGTATGGTGTGGCGTGGTGGGCTGGGGTGTGGGGTAATATGCCATGGTGTGGTGTGGTGTGGTGTGATCTGGTGATGTGGACTGGTGTACTATGTGTGTGTGTGTGTGTGTGAGTGTGTGTGTGGTGGGCTGGGGTGTGGGGTAGTGTGATGTGGTGTGGTGTGATGTGGTGATGTGGACAGTTGTAGTGTGTGTGTGTGTGTGTGTGTGTGTGTGTGTGTGTGTGTGCAAATAAATACGTACACAGATCGACAGACATAAAGACAGCTTCCTAGATATAAACTAGAACGAACACTCAAGCACAGACGAAGAAATTTAACAGACAGCCGAAGCCCATTGGAGATACAGGAGTATTATTTTTACACTATACCCTTTTTACTCTAACCTGACCTAAATTTGCCATCTCTCCGTCCTAGAGCTTGAGATGGACGGAAATATCAACACAGGAATTTGGTGCTAGTCACGAAGAAGTGCTAGGGAGAGAATGTAGAGCCGTAGTCCTGGTTTTCTGCCCCTGAGGTACATGAAATAAGCTGCACAAGGACGAAAATCTAGCCCATGTTAAATAAAGAATTAAGTCGTTCGATAGTCACTCACGGATAGGATTTTCTCACATGAATTATGACTGTATCGCCGTGAAAGTTTAATCTGATAAAAGTTCTTCTCGTAACCTTGACCATCTTCCTCGCCTCTTTCACACGCCGCATCCTGTGAGCGGCAGCCTTAACACACATTTTCCAAGCATTTCTGTCTCTAATCAGTTACGAGCCAGACTTCTTCCACCTAAGGATGGGGTGAGGTAGGGCCCAGAGAGCAAAAGAAAACAGTAAGAAACATAAAAACACTAAGACAGGAGCATTTCACTGGACTGCCCCGGAAAACAACTAACCTCTACGAATCGCTCCCCCAATACACCACCATAACAACACCAAGCCATAAATATCGCCTTCAATAGTGGGGTTGGGGATAGGGGGTGGTTGCGGGGATTGGGGTTGGGGATAGGGGGTGGTTGCGGGGATTGGGGTTGGGGATAGGGGGTGGTTGCGGGGATTGGGGTTGGTGGGGGAGGTAGGTGAGTGGGGTGAGGAGTAAAGAGAGGGAGATAGAGGGAAGGGTAGAGGGGGATAGAGACTGGGGATGAGGAGACAGCGAATGAAGGGAGGAGGTGAAGGGAGGTAAGGGATGGAGAGGGGGTGAAAGGATGTAGGAGGAATGGGGGGGTGAAGGGAGGTAGGGAGATGGAAGAGGTTGAAGGAAGGTAGGGGAGAGGGAGAAAGTGAAGGTAGGCAGGGAATGGGGAGGGGGTGAAGAGAGGCACGGAAAGGTTTGGAGACAGTGGGGTGTAGAGGGAGGGGGGGGTGGAGGAGGTGGAGAGAGGTGAGGGGGGAATGGGAGAGGTCAGGAGGTGTAGTGGATAGGAGCCTGGGAGTGTGGGGGGGTGCGGGGGTAGATTGCATAATACTTTCATTGGGTGTGACAGATCCTGGTAGCCGGGTTAGTTACTGTGGCCATTAGTGCTGCGGGGGTGACAGCCGAAGACGAACAGCCGTGCGAGGGGGGGGGGGAAGGGGGTCGAGTGGACAGAGTACCTACACCTATAGCCTACCTACACCACTATTTGTATGTACTGCATGGGTAGAATATACTGTTACGGAACAGAGAAAGATAATGTACACTTTAAGTGAGAATACTAAAAATCACTACTGTCCCGTAAAGTTCCAGGTTCAAAACAAAAGAGTTAGGTAAAATTACAAGTTAAAGTTTAATGCTCAAACTAACAACAAAACATTCAGGACTCATAAGGATAATGTAATGGCAAAAAACAGGTTAAATATATGGTTAACTGCAATAGCCTCTATTAACATGAAATTAGCAAGAGTAAATTTACCTAAGTCAGCCCTGATAAAATGAAAATACACTGGGTAATGCTCAGTTAATGCAAGATAAATTATTACAGATACAAAATATTATTAAAACTGGCTAACAAAATGAATCCTACATAAATTACAAAAACCTCACTAGGCCTAAGAATCAACCTTATACTACACAGTACAAGAAAAAATGCAACAACAGTCACACTCTAATTACACAGCTGCTAGATGGTTGGAGACTTCCTGAGCACTCACAATAATAACTGTACAGGGGAGGACAGAGATGTGAACAAAATGAGGAGTAGATCTAAGTGGCAGTTATGCAGAGACTGAGCTCATTATATAGGGGCCAGCAGAGCTTGATACAACTTGTAAGAAGGACGCGCAAATGAAGCCATGGGGACAAAGAGTTGACAATCCTGCTCTGAACTCTAGAAATGACGACTTACTCTACTATAACGGTAGAAGGGGGGGACTGAGGCAGAACACGCTCGTGATCAAACATGCAGCATACTGTGCGTTAAAATTACACAAAGGATGATGAAATCATAGGCTATGTAACAATACACGTAGTTATCGTACTCCATAAACATGGCATTTCTTTTGGGGTTCACTTTGCTTAAATAATTATTTCACCATAATGGCCCTTAAAAGATTTTTTTTTTTTTTTTATGTAAAGATGAGGTTACATGTTCGTTTAGTGCTGTGACCTTGTTCCTGTGTACTTTGTCACAGCGCCATCCCTACATCTTCATACATGATATAAAATGTGTTTTTATACTTATTTCACTGATTTGTATAGCCTCTCAGAAAGTTATGAAGGTTCATGTAAATTATTTAACCTAAAAGGGCGTCGTAGTAGTAAAGGGATTAATGAAGGCTCTGAATGATTCCCTCATGCTCGAACATCTCTTTTGAACTAATGGAAATTGTCTAGAGCGTACTCAGAGAGTGCAACACCGTGCCGTGCAGTTAGCTCGACACCGATTTTTTTTACCTTGTCTTGTGACCTTCATCTTGGACATTCTCAAACTTGCCTGACCGTCAGCCCCTCCACTGAGTCTGATCAAAACTGAATAAAAAATGTTTAAGCTGACTTTGACCTGACCGGTTGTTCGCAAAACTGGATCACATGACCTTTATTGGTCCTTTGTCCATCTATCAAGTTTGGCCGAAAACTGATCAGAACTGTAGAAGTAGATTTTTTTTTTCGAACAGTGTCTGTCACGCTTCATACCTAGTGGATAATGAAACCTCTCTCTCTCTCTCTCTCTCTCTCTCTCTCTCTCTCTCTCTCTCTCTCTCTCTCTCTCTCTCTATATATATATATATATATATATATATATATATATATATATATATATAATGTCATATTTTGAGCTAGGCCGTTAAGAGGAAGAAGAACGAATAAAGAAGACTGTGGAGAAATCGAGATTTTAAGTAATTTCTTTTAGCGTGTTAGTGTATGTCTTGCCTACTTTGGAAGTTATTTTGGATACAGAAAAACTAGAGGGCTAAGGCTAGGTATTAATAAAGAATTAAAACCTCTGTGTTCGGGAGTTATGAAGAATTTTGTTTGGGAGTTACGAAGGATTTTGTTTGGGTGTTACGAAGAGTTTTGTTTATTAAGGGTAATGGGCGCGTCGGGGCCATCCCTTACGTAGAGTGTCCACATAAACTTGGACATGTACAACAACTACTGCCAGATTAAGAAAATAATATACAGGGCAGGCCATGTGTAACGCTTCACCTTATAGATATCTCGTATGCTTGGGACACGACTCAGTGCATGTTCCTACCGTCTACCCTGCATCATTCATTTATCTCCTCCCACTGCCACAACTACCACACTAACCAACTCAACCGTCCCCGCAACACGTTAGATACTACCAAGTGAATTTATACTTAAGCGATATTTACGGACCACCCTTTATAGCTTCAAAAAAACGGCGCCAGGAATGGAAACCCCAGACATTTTCACCATCATTATTACCTTTCCAGCGGGACATTGGCGACCGCGTGACAACCCAAGAAGAGCGAGGGGAAGAGGAGATGATTAGAGGGTGGGAAGAGCGCTTTGGAACAAGGCCGGGCACTGGACTGGCAGGGCGTGGGAATATTTCATGAGAGAGAGTGAAGCTGCACCAAAGGACCTATGCTTCCTCCACCTCAGCTTGGCCCAGATTTTTCGTCCTTTTGTGGTTTATATCACGAGCCTCACTGGCAGAACATGGCGGTGCTTCGGCTGTTCATTCTTTCTGTGGCACTTTTTTCGTGACCATAATTATATTTTAGTGTTATTGTTACAGCTTAGCAAAAAAAAAAAAAAAAGCTCTTCATCATTTTCATGGCATTTCTTCATGACTATGGCACACCTAATGTCTGACTTGGCTCGTATCTCTGACTGGGGTAAAAATAATATGGTTGTCTTTAATGCATCTAAGACTCAGTTCTTACACCTATCAACCCGACAAAATCTTCCACAGGTATACCCACTAATGTTTAATAATATTCAGCTTAATCCTGCATCATCCTTGAACATGCTTGGGGTTTCATTTACTCGGGACTTATCTTGGAAAGATCATATTACATCTCTTGTAAAATCTGCTTCCAAGAGATTGGGTGTGCTAAGCCGACTCCGCTCTTTCTTTACCCCTGCTTTTTTAATTGTTGACTCTACACAGGGGTTTTATCCGCCCCTGTGTGGAGTACAACTCTCATGTGTGGGGAGGCTCCCCACATACAGCTCTTCTCAATAGGGTGGAGTCAAAGGCTTTTCGTCTCATTAACTCTCCTCCTCTTACTGACTCCCTTCAACCTCTGTCTCTTCGCCGCACTGTTGCATCTTTATCTCTTTTCTATTGCTACTTCAATGGTCACTGCTCCTCTGAACTGTCTGCTTGCATTCCTCCACCTCTACGACGGGCGCGTAGCACCCGTCTGGCAGCAAACTCTCATCCTTTTTCTGTCCAACTCTCTAATGCAAGAGTTAACCGTTACTCCCAGTCTTTCATTTATGCAACAGGTCAGCTCTGGAACTGTCTCCCTCTGTCTGTATTTCCTGCTGCCTATGATCTCCAGTCTTTCAAACGCAGTGTGTCCAGGCATCTCAAAATGATCGGATCTTGAATTTGGTTCTATATTGTATTTTGTTTTTCTCTTGGAGGGAACTGTTACTGCGGGCTTGGCCTTTGGTTCCTTCTTCCTCGCATAAAAAAAAAAAAAAAATTAGTGTTAATTTCTTGCAGCCTTGTGACAGAAAAAAAATGCTATGCTCGATATTCTTTCCAAAGTGCTTCTTCGTGACTAGCATCATACTCTAGTGTCAATCTATTGTTACAGCTCAGTGGTAGAAAGAGTACTGCGGCTGTACATCCTTTCCATAGCACTTCTTCGTGACTAGTATCACAATCCAACATTAACCTGTAGTTGCAAATCAGCATTCAAGATAAAAAGATGACAATTCTAGGCCAAGTTAGAGTGAAAAGGGTAAAGAATGGCAGCGTAAGGAATATTTCATGAGGCAGTGTAAAGTTAAACGCGGGGATCTGAATGACGTGTGTGTGTGTGTGTGTGTGTGTGTGTGTGTGTGTGTGTGTGTGTGTGTGTGTGTGTGTGTGTGTGTATTCTTGTTATAACCAGACATTTTTACTCAATTTTTGAAGCGCCACTGGTACTACTAGTGATCGTTGCAACCCCAGGCTCATCTGAACGTGAACCCTGTGGACTGCAGGCTGGAATTGCCCTCTTCCCGCAGCCACCATCTCGGAGGAATAGGGAGGGAGTTGCGGGACACGTTATAGCTGGGTAGCTCCACCGCCGTTATATCGCTGCCACCACGAGAAGGCGCCCCTCTCCAGCACCCCCTTTGGTACTAAATAGGTTGGATAATCCCATATATAACCCCTCGATTTTGAAAAGTCTCTCCTTGGTTGAGTAAAATCGTCCGGAGATACAAGAATAAAATAAACATGACGTTCTTAGGATAATTGGATTAAGATCTTCAGAGGACTTAGTTCAGTGGTGCTCGCTTCAGACGATTATATTTAGACGATTATTATCTCTGTCTCTGAGCTGGAGGGGTTAGATGTAGCCTCCATTAATCCCCTCACTGCCTGGACGCCAAGTAATATTACCTATGCCCTTAATACTCTAACTTGACCTAAAATTGCCATGTCTCCACCTTGAATGCCGACTTGTGACAATAGATTAACACTAGAGTATGATGGTAGTCATGAAGAAGTGCTGTGGAAAGGACGTAGAGCCAAGTTGTCTTTTTCTGCCACGGAGATACCTGTAACAAGCTGCAAATGGACGAAAATATGGGACAAATCAGAGGAAACCATTATAGTACACTCCTGGTCATTAGGCTTGTCCGTAGATTCACACCTGACAGTCGCCCCTAATTAGCTAAGGTAATTTTCTTCCTGTTAATAAAATGGTGATCTTAGTAGTTCAATTTCTAGTTGTAAATTTCACACTGACATTCCACGAGTCTCGGGTGGCGGGTGAGGGGGCGTGGCTCCGTGGACAGGTTGGTTGGCGCTGAGTATAGAAGGTTGAATAAAACATGAGTCCCGTGGATAAACTCGCCCACCTCTTGAGACCGTGACAGGTGGAGACAGGCAGGTATTCACGTCGGTTGAGGAAGCTCCCTAACACATTTTCCTAAGCGATTTATTTTTACACCTGTCCTCCCATGTATTAT
>NC_137055.1:34526786-34529286 GCF_032717465.1 Coenobita brevimanus
TCAAATGGGGCGCCTTTTAGCAGTGTTCGGGGACGGGGAATTTGACGGGAAAACGAAGGGAAGTGAAGGGAAGTGGAGAGAATTGACCAGGAAGTGAATATAAGTGAAGAGAAATGATGCGAAGCGAAGTGACGAGAAGCTAAGAGAAATGATAAGAACAGACAGGAAGTGGATAGAAGTGACGAGAAATGACGGGAAAAGAAGAGAAAGGACGAGAATTGACGAGAAATGAAGAGAAAGGGTGAAAACAAATGACGGGAAGCGAAGAGTAAGTGCGAGGAATGACGGGAAACGAAGGGTAGAGGCGAAAAATGACGAGAGATGACGGGAAATGAAGAGAAATTACAATAAGTAACGTAACATGGCGAATATGACAGCCTATAGCGTGTTTACCCCTTCCTGACAAAAATTCTGACCCGTTTTAGCTCGGTGCACGGCCAGGTATAGTCAAATTGGAGGGACGATTTGACTGATAACCAAGGAGATTTTTACCTGTCTCAAAACCAAGTCTCATCGAAGTTCGTGCAACCACAACATAATATTGAAGTTATAGGAGTCGCCCAGTTCCCGCAGATGAAAGAAAATTGACTATACGAACCAGAGAACGACAGAACCTAGTGTTAATTTATGTCAACAACTTAGCATTCAAAGGTGGAGAGGGGACAATTTTCAGCCAAGTTAGAGTGGAGAGAGTATAGCAACCAATCGCTCCATCTCAGCATTCAGGACGGAGAGATGGCGATTTTAGGCCAAGTTAGAGTGAAAAGAGTGTCAGAACGAGGACATGTTCTTCATCTATCGCTACAACTCAACATTCAAGAAGGAGAGATGGCAAATTTAGGCCAGGTTAGTGTGAAAAGAGTATATCAAACCAATGAGAGTAAGAGGGAGGACGTAGTATTAACCTATTGCTACAGCTCAACATTCAAGAAGGAGAGATGGCAATTTTAGGCCAGGCTAGAGTGAAAAGAGTACAGCAACCAGCGAGAGTAAGAGCGGACGTACGTGAACGGGCAAACTTTCAGGCTTGTTTTTTAGGAGTCATTGACAATTTGGTTTAGGTGGGCCGTCCTGGGTGAGGGAAAAACAGGGGTGGTGGCGGGGCAGGGTTACTTGTTTTTTCGTTCTACAGTCAGGGGAAAAAGGGGGGGAAATCTTGGAGTGTATGGTGGGATCGTGTTTTTTCCTCATTCGTTAAGAAAATTAAAGTAAAATAAATCTTAGGATGTTTCGTGGGACTTTTCTTTCTCTCAGTCCTATAAAAGAAAAATAGAAAAGTGAGAAATTTTACTATATGGCGTGGGATCTTTCTTGATTTTCTCTTTCAGCGAAAATGTAAACGGAAATCCTGTGGTGCTGGTGAGGGATGCCTGATTTTTTTTTCCTAATTGCAAAAATTTAAACAAACGAAACCCTGTTATACACATACTTGATAGACACTTTTATCTTCATGTGGTATGGAAAAGCATCACTGTTGTCACTCATACACATAACTGAGAATTAGTGATATCATGCTTGTAGGCAGCTGGTACACCCACACTTAGAGTATGCAGGGTAGTTTTGGTGTCCTTACCTATAGATAGAAATAGCCAAATTACCGTGGAAAATGTATGATCGAGAAACAACTATAAAACATTTCATCCATTTTTCTTTGACCAGCAGTAACTAAGAAGCAGACTAAGAAATGGTTTCAAAATTAATAGAGGTTTTAAATATGCACTGTAAATTAAAACTTATGGACACAGACCTAGCCTTTGCCCTCATTCTTAGTGAGGTAGGAAGCTTCATGGCACTTCATCCTTTTTTTTTATTACACCTTAACACTTGCTCGCGTGTAAGTTATAGCGTTTTAATATTGATGTAGCTTTCATCATTTCAATTCAGAAAGGATATTGAGGTGGGGTGTGCAAAATAAATAACCAAGAAAGATGTGTTTTGAAATCAGCAGCTTTACGAACACTACATCTCTTAGCTAAACCGATAATCCGTTCTCCTTATGTAGTGAGGAGTGGAACAGACTCTCTCAGAATGTGACGTAATGTTCCCTCCCTCCCTTTCTCATTCTCTCCTTTTCTCCTTCCCTCCTTCCATTCATCCTTCCCTTCTTCCCTGCCCCCATCCCTCCCCGTCTCTCGTCAACCCTTCTATCCCTCCTTGCCTCCTCTCCCTCTTGTCTCCTTTCCTCC
This sequence comes from Coenobita brevimanus, assembly GCF_032717465.1. Classification (NCBI taxonomy): domain Eukaryota; kingdom Metazoa; phylum Arthropoda; class Malacostraca; order Decapoda; family Coenobitidae; genus Coenobita; species Coenobita brevimanus. The sequence continues at coordinate 34,528,973 of NC_137055.1, forward strand.
CTCCTTCTCTCCTTCCCTCCCTCTTCTCTCCTTTCCTCCTTCCTGGTCTCCTTCCCTCCTTCCTTCTCTCCTTCCCTCCCTCCTCCTCGCCTCCCTCGCAGCGGCCAGAGGACTGAAGCAGGCTGGGTATCTCCGCGTGCATCTGACATCTCAAATAATTGTTGGGGTGATCAAAGTCTACACACACACACACACACACACACACACACACACACACACACACACACACACACACACACACACACACACACACACACACACACACACACACACACACACACACACACACACACACACACACACACACACACACA
>NC_137055.1:34531786-34559286 GCF_032717465.1 Coenobita brevimanus
AGACAGAAAGAGAGTTAGAGAAAGAGAGAGAGAGAGAGTTTGTGTGTGTGTGTGTGTGTGTGTGTGTGTGTGTGTGTGTGTGTGTGTGTGTGTGTGTACCTCATATTGCCTCATCCAATCGTCAGTGCTCCTCAGGTTTACATAACAAACATAGAGTTATTTTTCTATCCTACTTGCAACATTGTTATTAATTACCTTAGCCATTACACCAAGTACTGTATTATTATTATTATTATTATTATTATTATTATTATTATTATTATTATTATTATGCGTCTTGTAATTGGTTCTTGCACAGAGTAAAAGGTGTATACACCACAAGAACCGTCAGGTGAGAAATCTGTCATCATCCCCATCACCATCATCCCCATCATCATCATCATCATCATCATCATCATCATCATCATCATCATCATCACCCTCTTCACCCTCTATAATATATACCAATGAGTGGTTAAATATCAGTGTTAGAATGAGACAAAGGAGTGTTATTGATAGACAGACAGATAGGTATATAGATAGAGATAGATAGACAGACAAATAGATAGATGGATAGGTAGACTGATAGATAGATGGAGTGGATGGTTAAATGTTTATATAATTCTTTCACCTTAACTTGGCCCAGGTTTCGTCCTTTCGCAGCATATTTCACGTAGCTCAGTGACAGAGAAAAGACACTGATACGGCCCCGTGTCCTTCCCATAGCACTCCTTCGTGACTGGTACCATATTCTATCCTTAATCTGTTTCTTCAGCTCAACAGTTAAGATGGAGGCAGCAACATTAGGCCAAGTTAAAGTGAAAAGAGGAGAGACAAGAGAGTAGGCTGGTTTGGCCCTGTTTGAAGCCCCTTGGGAGTTCCGTCGCACCCCCACCAGCCATCCACCTCCCTCCCTCTGTAGACAAATTTCCATTAAAATCCTGGGGTGATAATAAACCGTGGAAGCAGCCGACCGTGAGAGAAACCTACTGCCCTCCCCCCCTACCCTTACCCCACTCACTTTCTCACTTTCTTACTTTCTTTTTTCTGTACATTTTCTTTTCGTTTCTTATCTTCTTATAAAGCTCCTCTCCTCTCCTCTCCTCTCTTTCGCTTTCCTTTCCTCTCTCTCCGTACATTTATTTATCTACCTTATCTGTTTATCTGTATACTTGTGTCTGTCTGTCTGTCTGTCTATGTTTATCAATATCAGAGTGTCTTTCTGTCTGTGTCTGTCTGCCTCTCTGCCTGTATATCAATATATTTCTTTATATATATTCTGTGTCTGTCTATTTCTCAGTTTGTGTAGTTATTTATCGATCGACCGATTTACTTGTCGATTCATCTATCTCTTTATCTGGCTATCAGTCCATCCATCCTTCTATCCATCCATCCATCCATCCATCCATCCTTCCATCCATCCATCCATCCATCCATCCATCTATCCATCCATCCATCCATCCATCCATCCTTCCATCCATCCATCCATCCACCACCCTACTTACCATCCACTCACCCAGTCCCAAAGTTCAAGGTTGCCAGAGAAATGGAGAGCAGTAATCCCGAGTTAAATGGGCGAAAGAAAACGGGGTAGGAGGCTGGCGGGGTAACTTGGGTAATAAGGTAAGGGATGTGGCGAGGCGAGCAAATGAACTAGAAACAAAAGACCCTAACAGTTAAGAGCAACACAAGTGGTGGAGGTGATCGGTTGTGTGTGTGGAGGGAGAGAGAGAGAGAGAGAAAGGGGGGAGGGGATTGGGGTTGTGAGAAGTGGGTGGGTGGGTGTGCAAAGGTGAGGATGTGCAGGGTGGGATGTAAGATGATCAGGTGTGTGTGTGTGTGTGTGTGTGTGTGTGTGTGTGTGTGAGAGAGAGAGGGAGAGAGAGAGAGTTACGTAGGTACACAAAACGAAGTGATTCAGCTTTAATACTAACAGAGAGACATACCGGTACACAAATCGGAGAGAGAGAGAGAGAGAGATAGAGAGAGAGAGAGAGAGAGAGAGAGTAAGAGAGTGGAGAGAAGTAATATGTGTGTGGTAGAGTGGAGAGATGGGGCAGTTTGTGTGTGTGTGTGTGTGTGTGTGTGTGTGTGTGTGTAGTGGGGTAGTCAGCATGAAGTGGAGGAGTGGGAGAGGGATGGGGGTTGGGGGTGTCTTAGTGGAGTGGGGGTTGGGGGATGGCTTTGAGTGGCGCCAGTTCATGTTTCAAGTTAGGCCATGTAGCGCCTCTTTTACAAACCCAGACGACCTTGTTATGCCAGTCAAAGCCCACAAACCCTCATCCTCACCAGCCTGACCCACCACTCGGCCTTGTTGTGGGGTCTAGCTGGGGTGTGATATAGTCCTTTCACCTTAACTTGGCCCTGATTTTCGTCCTGCGGCTGTTGATGTCATGTAGCTCATTGGAATAAAACAACACATCGACTTCACATCCTTTCTATAGAACTTCTTCGTGACTAGCATCTGATGCCAGTGTCAGTCTGTTACTACAAATAATCATATTCTGGTGTTAGTCTGCTGTTATTGCTTTTTTCTCTCTAATTCTTTCTTTCTCTCTTTTTCTCCTCCCTCTCTGATTTTCTCTCCACTTCCTTCTTAGTCTTTTTTTCCCTCCACTTTTCCTCCTCCTTTTTTTTTTCTTTCCATCTCTCTCTCTCTCTCTCTCTCTTTTTACATTTCCTCTTCTGTCTTTCCTCCACTTTTTCCTCCCCTCTGCCTTCCCTGCTCAATCTCTCCTTCCTCCTCGTTACATTTTTTATACAAGAGCCTCCCCATTTCAAGCATGTTCCTCTCTCTCTCTCTCTCTCTCTCTCTCTCTCTCTCTCTCTCTCTCTCTCTCTCTCTCTTCTCACTTCCCTTTTTCTTTACCCAGTTTTATTCTCATTTTCTTTTTCCACGGTCCTGTTGTTTTCGCTCCTCGTTTTCTCACTCTCTCATTTTCTTTTTCTTTCTTTTTTCTTTATTCTACAATTTTACTTCCCCTTTTTTAGCTGCATTTCCTCCTTACCCTATAAATTATCTTTTTTCTCTCTCTTTCTCCTTGTCTGTCTCCAATTCTCTTTTTTTTTCTCTCTCTTTCCTCTTCACATTTCTTTCTTAGTCTCTCCCATCCTCTTGTTCCTTTTCTTTATTCCATGTTTCCTCCCCCCACCTCTCTCTCTCTCTCTCTCTCTCTCTCTCTCTCTCTCTCTCTCTCTCTCTCTCTCTCTCCCCCTCCCGCCTTGCTTTCCTCCGCGTTATCTCTTCCCTCCCCTCTTCCCCTCTTTAATCCCAGTCACTCCTCTGTTCTCTCTTTCTCTCTTTTTTCTCTTTCTCTTGCCTTTCTTTATCTTTCTCTCAGGATTCTTCATTTTTTTCTTCTTATTCGTTTGTAGGAGTCTTTTGGGAGGATTCTCTCTGTCTGTCTCTCTCTCTCTCTCTCTCTCTCTCTCTCTCTCTCTCTCTCTCTCTCTCTCTCTGCTGGACCCTAAAAGAGCAGAAAGACGATGAAAAAAGGGGATGGATAGGGTGACCAGAGAGAGAGAGAGAGAGAGAACAGACAGACAGACAGACGGACGGAGAGAAAGAGAGGGCGAGGGGAGCGGAATTCTGTTTACATGCTTGGGTAACCACGTGTTAATTTGATAAGCCCCAAGCAGTACGCAGGAAGCAAAACACAAGCTTCACCCCTTAACCCAGACCATCTTATTTTTATTTCATTATCCTCCTCATGCGATATTATTTAACCTCAATACCATGGCATTTTTAAAAGTTAATTTTCTCCTCTGTGTTCCTCAAATACCTATCAAAGTACTACGGTTTCTAGCAGTTAGTGAGCATTATTTTGTCAATCACCCATTCATATTTTACTTCCTGCTGTTTACGTGCTTATAACGTCAACACAGATTGTATAAATAGGATATAATAGAATATTAACGTTATATTAGCCTAACACATGAGAAATACACAATACTCTGTTCACGTTAACTTGACCTTAAATTGCTCTGTCTCCACCTTGAATGCTGAGTGTAACAAGAGATCAGCACTAGAGTATGTGCTAGTCACGAAGGGGTGCTGTGGATAAGATGTAGAGCCATAGTATTGTCTTTTTCAGCCACTGACCTACATGAAATAAGCTGCAAATGGACGAAAATTTGGGCCAGGTTAAAGTGAATGAACTGTCGTGAGGAACGGATGTTGTAAGTAGAATAATTTTGTTCATAGTTTAACTGACCATCACCCCTCGAGCAATCCTGTGAGAGTGACCCCCTAACAAAGCCATTAAAACCTAGCCTATCCTGTCTAACCTAACCTAGATTTTCCTTTTTTTTCTCTCTCTCAGTTTGGACAACGAGTGAAGGTCACCTATAAAGACAGCGCAAAAGAAATCGACGATGGTAAGTGTAGCCATTTTTTTTTTTTTTTTTTAATATTTTACCGCTTGTTGTCGATAAGCAAAAATCTAGTCTTTGTTGTGCTTCTTCGTATTCATCTTAATGTTAATTATTGTTATTATTATTAATTATTATTATTATTATTATTATTATTATTATTATAATAACCCACCACATCACACCACAACACAGTACCACACCACCACTACATCTCCACACCTCAACACATCACAACACACCACCATACTTCCACAACACCACACAAACCTTACAGTAAAAAAGGCAGACACTCTCCACCACACTACACCACACCACCACACCACACCACACCACACCACACCGGTACCAGACGACCACTCCATCTCCACACCACAACACAACACCACACTACCAAGATACCACACACAAGCCCACAATAACAAGGCAGACACACGCTCCACCACACACCACCACACCACCACCACAACACACAGGATTTCCGAGCTATTGTGTATTAATTCACCTGCACAGTGTCTGAACAGTGGAAGGTCTGAGTACTGTGCCTTGCCTTGCCTTGCCTTGCCTTGCCTTACCTTACCTTACCTTACCTTACCTTACCTTACCTTACCTTACCTTACCTTACCAAACCTTACCTTACCTTACTTGTGCTAATTAGGCAGGAATATCAAACACTAATTAGCGAAACACCTTATGGGAACAATTCTTTACTGGTGCTCTAAAGCGTTACTCACTGCCAACGTTTTTTCAAGTAATTAATAAAGCTCAGTAAAGCCAAACGTTGTACAAGACCAATAAAAGAATGTCCTGATAAAGTGATTTGCTAATTTACGTCACTTTACTTTATCTTTGTCCTCCCCAAACCCCTCAGCATCCCTACCCAACACCCAGCCACCAGCTAGGTTATCATCATCGTCATCATCATCATCATCGTCAGTCTTCCTTTTCATCATATCATCATCATCATCATCATCATCGTCAGTCCCCCTTTTCATCATATTATCATCGTCATCCTCCTCCTCTTCATCATATCATCATCATCATCACCATCCCCAGCCCTCTCTCAAACTCCTCCTCCTCCCAATCCCCCCTCCGGACCCCGCCCCCCCTGCGAGGTCAGCCGTGTTTAATTAAGTCTGAGAGAGCAATTAGGCGTGTAGCGAGTGGAGGGCCAAATTACCCAACCCACCGCCACTTGCTTACCCTGGTCCACTGGGTAATGTACGGAGCCCCACTGATTGTGTACGTATTGAGTCTTTTCTTCATCCCATCTCTCTCTCTCTCTCTCTCTCTCTCTCTCTCTCTCTCTCTCTCTCTCTATCTATCTATCTATCTATCTATCTATCTATCTATCTATCTCCCTCCACACTACCCCTCCCCTCTCTCTCTCTGTGCCCCGTACACGCCTCCATAGCCCTATCCCTCTCCCCCATCCTCTCGCCCTCCTACCTCTATTCCTCCTCATAGCGGTGTGTGTGTGTGTGTGTGTGTGTGTGTGTGTGTGTGTGTGTGTGTGTGTGTGTGTGTTTGGGGCAAATTAGGTCTCTTTTCCACCTTTGTGTTCGTATAATTTGTGTTCACCTGGTCACGTAACCTGTCTGATTGCCTCTCTATCTGTCGGTGTTTTGGTCTGTCTGTCTGTTTGTCTGTCTGTCTGTCTGTCTGTTGGTCGGTCTGTCTTCGTCTCTCAGGGGGTTGATCAGTCTCTCCGTTTGTCTGTTTGCCCATCTCTGTCTGTCATTGTGTTGGTCCATCTCTTCGTTTGTCCGTCAGCCCGTCTCTGTCTCTCTGTCAGGATGTTGATCCGTCTCTTCGTTAGCCTGTCTCTCTGTTCGTCTCCCAGTCTGTCACGTTAGCCTGCAGTACCGCCGCACGTCACTCAGTTCCCTCCCTATCCCCCGAAAAGAGGTTGGTGGACTGCAGGAAGCGAGCAACTTCTGTCTGCAGTCCACCGGGTTCAGGTCTGTATGGGTTTGGGGTTGCTACTACTACTACTAATAATAATAATAATAATAATAATAATAATTATTATTATTATTATTGCGACCCCACCTGGCTACCACTTGCTTAAGGTGATCCACAGGTTAGGTTCGAGAACCCACGTATTAATTCCATTGCTCTACCCCCACCACCGCCCCTTTCGCTCTCCATTACCCCCCCCCTTTAGCTTCCCCTTCCCTCCACCCCCTTTATACCCCGTCTCTAGTCCCTTTCCCTCTTCTTCCATCGTCTCTCTTTCCCTCCTTCTCCACCCCCTCCCTCCTTCCCCCACCCCCTCTTCCCAGTGGCTTTCGTGGACGGTTGAGAGCGTATTAACTCTCTTTTCCTCTCCTTTTCTGGTCGTTGAATTTCTGTTCATTGTCCCATCTTACCCAAAATTTTCCTCTCTGTCTGTCAATCTGTCTGTATGTATGTGTCCTCCTCCTCCTCCTCCTCCTCATCATCATCATCATCATCATCATCATCATCATCATCATCATCATCATCATCATCTTCACCATCATACCTCATTTTCCACCTAAGTATGGGGTGAGATCAGGCTCAGAAACCAAAAGAAAATCCCACCTTTCACCTGTGGATTATTTAAGATGATTTAGAGCAATTTGACTCGCTAATTTGATCGTTTAATTAGTACACAGTTGTCCACCTCACCATCAAATCAGGGACAGTTATTTTCTTTGTTTGTTCGGTAAACTGGAAGTAACTCAGGTCATTCTACTATTTAATTATGATTTTTAGTGGCTGGGTCAATTTAACCCCCTTACCTGGTTGCTTAATTAATGCTCACCTGTATATCTCACTCATATTTAGCCTCTCTGTCTGTTTGTATACTTTTCCATTTTTCAGACTCTCGTGTAAACAGTTATTAATTCCTTCTTTTTACGCAGTTTTTTTTCACTACTTTGGAGCATAATGACCAGCTTATCTGGTTGCTGAATTAGTGATCGCCTTTCCGCCTCACCAACAGTTAGCCTTTCTATCTGTTTATCTGTCACTGTGTTCGTCCGCCTGTCAGTCTGTTCTGCAAGCTGGAATTTACTCCGCCATTGCACCTAATTCTGATTTTTGGTGGCTGGATCAATTTAACCCCCTCACCTGGTCGCTTAATTACTACTCACCTGTCCACCTCACCGGCAATTAGCCTTTCTGTCTGTCCGTCTGTCTGTCTGTGGGAATTCTATCTCGTACCTCCGTTTTTCCCAAGTGGTTGGAAGCAAATTAAACCTTTTTATTTTTTTTTCTCGTTTATCTCTAGTTCATTCACCTTAACATGACGGAGATTTGCGTCCCTTTTGCAGTGAATTTCTCATAACTCAGTGATATTGTAGAATAAGATAATACTGCGATTCGACAGAATTTTCATAGCACCTCTTCGTGAGTAGCGCCATATTCTACTATTAGCATGTATAAGAGTCCTAGATAAGATGCGGGACCATATGGGATTTGGTAAACTGTACAGCTGTGATGGCCTTTGCTAGAGTGAAGCAATTTGCGTGTGAAAATCCTTATGGAGTGACTAACTAGCTGCGTTTCTTCTAGAGGCGCTCTTACATCTAGGTAGGTCTTTTTCTTTTGCTTACATATATCTCACATGAACACTAATAGAGGAAAGTTAGACCATCCTTTGATTTTGAAAGTAAACAGAGAATTTTGATGTACGGTCAGGAAGAATGGTTGGCCTATTGTTCCAATGCGTCTACTGTACACTTACGCCATGTCCGTCACTTTCCTCCCCGACGAATCATATCAGAGAGATTTTCATATGCGTAAAAAAATGTACCAAGCCTCTCTCAGATTATATTGGCCAGCAGAGAAAAGTTAAAAGCAGATGAGGTAAAATACTTGGTAGTGGAACAGTTCTAGAGTATTTTCGCCTGGAAATATTAGCCACAAGAGGAAGTAGATGAGGTGAATATTATAGCAGTGGAACACCATACCTCTCTTAGCTTAGAAATTTTGCCAGCAGAGGAAAATTAGAAGCAGAAGAAGTGAAATGATAGGCGAACCTTTGTCCCCGAGTGGATATCTAGACGAATACGGAATTCAGTATAGATTCATGATAATAACAATAATGCATGCTTGTCCATATACGTATCCATGTGTCTTTTAATGCTTTTTTCATTGTCAGTGTGTCTCCACATGACTTTTCTTGGTCCATGTGTCTCTGAGTGTTTTTTGTCTGTGGACTATCTTTGTCCGTGTGTCAGTTCTACTTACTTCGGCCATGTCTTCAGTTTGTTTTCTTTATCCATTTCTCTCAGTGTTGTTTCTTCCTCCATGTGTCTCCATGTCTGTTTCATTTTCTATGTGCCAGTGTTTCTGTGTGTACCCAGGCTTCCCGTCTCACATGGGAGCGACTAGAGGCAAAATTCGAGGCGTCAGGGTCGTTGACGGCTGTCCGGCGGCCCTCTGGCATATTTCATAAACCTTATTCCAACTCCCACCCGAACCCACCTTTCCACCCGGCCCAACGTCACTCTGCCCACCTACCCCGCCCGACCTTACCCGACCGTCCCAAACCAAGCAACCCCTCCTCACCCGACCAGTCAGCCCCGACCCACCTGATATGAGCAGCCTCACCAGACCCGACCTGACCCATCTCACCCGAAGCAGCCAGATACAACCAACCACCCCACCCGACATGACCAACCCCTTCCGACCCAATCCACCCGACAAGGCGAGCCCCATTCAACCCACCTCACCTTACCTGACCCACCCATTCACCCATCCCAACCTACTTACCACATCCAACACATCCTTAGTAACCCAACCAGCCTTACCCAAACCAGCCCAAAACACCCAGAGCAGACCCACCCAAACCAATCATAACGGAACCCCACCCAACCCACCCAGAACCACCCAAAACAACGTCACCTAACCAAATCTAAAACCACCCATCACAACCCATCCAACACTACCCCAAACCACCCAACACAACCCCTCCAATACTACTCCAAACCACCCCACACGACCCCACAAATACTACCCCGAACCTCCCAACAGCACCCCCACCAATACCACCCAGAACCCTCAACACAGCCCCACCAATACCACCCAAAACCACCCCATGCAAACCTCACCAATACCACCCAAAACCACCCCAGACAACCCCACCAATACTACCAGGAACCACCCCACACAACCCCACCAATACTACCAGGAACCACCCCACACAACCCCACCAGTACTACCCAGAACCACCCCACACAACCCCACCAATACTACCCAGAACCACCCCACACAACCCCACCAATACCACCCCACAGAACCCCACCAATACTACCCCGACCCACCCCACATAACCCCACCAACACTACACCGAACCATCCCACACAACCTCACCAACACTGCCCTGAGCCACCCCACACAACCCCACCAACACTTCCCCGAACCACCCCACACAACCCCACCAACACTACCCCGTACCACCCCACACAACCCTACCAACACTACCTCGTACCACCCCACACAACTCCACCAATACTACCCCGAACCACCCCACACAACCCCCCCATACCCCGAACCATCCCACACAACCCCACCAATACTACCCCGACCCACCCCACACAACCCCACCAATACTACCCTGAATCACCCCACACAACCCCACCAATACTACCCCGAACCACCCCACACAACCCCACCAATACTACCCCGAACCACCCCACACAACCCCACCAATACTACCCCGAACAACCCCACACAACCCCACCAATACTACCCCGAACCACCCCACACAACCCCAGCAATACTATCCTAAACCACCCCACACAACCCCACCAATACTACCCCTAACCATCCAGCAGAACCCCACCAATACTACCCCGAACCACTCCACACAACCCCACAAATACTACCCCGAACCACTGCACACAACCCCACAAATACTACCCCGAACCACTGCACACAACCCCACCAATACTACCCCGAACCACTGCACACAACCCCACAAATACTCCCCCGAACCACTCCACACAACTCCACAAATACTACCCCGAACCACTCCACACAACCCCACAAATACTACCCCGAACCACTCCACACAACCCCACAAATACTACCTCGAACCACCCAAGCCGACCCACCCGACCCGACCCGACCCGGCCTACTCTACTCTACCTGATCCAACCTAGCCTTCACACTATCACAAAATGCTCCAGTCATTTCGTTTTGTCTCTCGCTTTCCTTCTATTTTGGCCTATCTGTAGATTTTGATTGCGCATAAACAATTGGGTGTGGATGCATTTGCCTTTATTTCGGTTCTCTCTCTCTCTCTCTCTCTCTCTCTCTCTCTCTCTCTCTCTCTCTCTCTCTCTCTCTCTCTCTCTCTCTCTGTAGATTCTGGTTGCTCTTTCGCAGCTACTACAGGTAACTAAGGTCCTCAGTATTAATTTCATGATGATTATTATGACCATTACCATTATTATTATTGTTAATATTATTATTATTATTATTTTCATCACCATCATCATCATCATCATCATCATTACCTAATTGTACCAATTCACATGCAGACAAGAAAATCCCAAGATGGCCCAGAAGCCTCATTGACCTGACATGAACTGGCCTATTATTCCCACTAACGAGATAAGATGCCTGACGATAAGGACAATCAGGATGAGGTTTTGCGGAGGGAACGATAGGAGAGTGTTATCGTCGAGAGAAAAGGCGTAGAGAATGGTTGTAGAAGAGAGAGAAAAGGGGAGAGGGAGAGGGACATGGAGAGATGTGACTGGCGATAAGGGGTAAGAGAGAGAGAGAGAGAGAGAGAGAGAGAGAGAGAGAGAGAGAGGGGGGGGGAAACAAAAAGAGGAAGAGAGTGTATGCGCATGTGTGTGTGTGTGTGTGTGTACGCGTACGTTCGTGCATGCATGCATGTATATGTGAGGGTGGGAGGGGTGCTTGTGGAAAATAGAAAAGAGAGAGAAAGGAGAACGTGGAAAAAGTGAGAGAGAGAGAGAGAGGGGGGGGGGAGGGAAGCGATTGTAGACAGATAGACAGACTAAAACAGACGTACAGACGGACGGACGAAAGGGATTGGCAGAGGGAGTGTATATGGTGCTATTAAAGGTTACGGGGTAGAAAAAAGGAATACAAACACTAACTGAAGAAGCAACCGATTGAAACTAGAGATAAATGCAGAAAAAAATGTTAAGAAGGAGAAATGAGAGAGGGAATACAGAGAAATAAATGAATGAAAGAGAAATAAAGAAGGAATAAAAGACACGAAGGAGTTTAGAGAATAGGTATATGGGATGAAAGTGAATATTAAAAAAGGCAAGAGATGAAAAAGTAAATAACGAAGAAATGTAGAACGAAAACAGACACTTATATGGCATGTAAAGTATAATATCCCCAACACACACACACACACACACACACACACACACACACACACACACACACACACACACACACACACACAAACTTAAATATTCCCAGACATCCAGTTGAGAGAACGATTCACTAAAGGAACCAGGTTTTTAGCCCTTTTAGCCCGAGGACGTTTTTTTTTTTTTTTTTTACCTCCGCCAGAGAAGCAAGACGCAAGTTATTTATTCACCTTTGTCTGATTGTCTGTTTGTGTGCACGTATCTCAAACAGCTGCAATCGGATTTCAGTGACATCTGATGGATAGATGGGCAGTGGTCAAGCAAGAGTTGAGGACATTTTAGGGTGTATCCGGATCCAGATACAAGAATGATATGTAAACTTTATTGGCATTGGCGGAGGTACGCGTTCTCTGAGGTTATGTAACAGGGCAGACCACGACCGAAGAATTAGTTGACAGTGTGAAACCGTAAAAGTGTTCGCCTGGTAGGAAGAAGGAATGACTGTAGTAAAACATAAATTATATTGGCGTTGGCGAAGGGATGAGTTCTCTTGGTGCTCTTTGTTTTATTCTTGGTATCTCCAGACGATTCTGTTAAGCTGTGGGGATGATTTCGAACTGGAGGGGTTAGATACGCCCTTCATTAACCATTTCCCTACGAGACGCCATTCCTAAGCTGATGAGAGTGGTGTGGAGGAAACAGGAATAAAGTACACTGTGTTCACGTTAACTAGGCTTACCATCTCTCCGTCTAGAATGCTGAAATGTAAGAGGAGAATGACGTTAAAATATGGTGCTAGTCACGAGGAAGTGCGGTGGAGAGGATGTAGGACTGTAGCATATCTGATTAATATTAAGATAAAGTGCTAGTCATGAAGAAGTGCTGTGGAGATTATATAGAACCATTGTCCCATTAGCATTACAATATGGCGCTGGTCACAAAGAAGTGCAATGGAGAGGATGTAGGACTGTAGCATTTTCGGGTAAACATTAGGATATGGTGCTAGTCACGAAGAAGTGCTACGTGATGGATGCAGACCTGTAGCATTGTCTTCTTGTCAGTGAGCTACGAGAAATAGGCCTCTAAAGGACGAAAAATCTCCGCCAAGTTCGAGTTAGTGGAGCATAGGGTTTAAAGTCACCATGCTGAAGAGGTGAAGCCAGGCATCCCAAGACTCACTCTCTTTTTCTCCCTCCTCTCCCTGTCAGTCTCTTTTTAAATATTCACCTCGTCGCCTCCCCTTCCTTCTCTCTCACCCCGTCTCCCCCTCCCCTCACCCCTTCTTCTTCTACTATCCCCCTTCCTCTGTCCCTTTCTCCACCCCCTCCACACCTGCATGCATATCTACCTCCTACCTACCTGCTTTTTGTGTACCTAAATACATACCCATCTACATATTATATATATATTTATAAATATATATATAAATATATATATACAGTACATACATAAATAAACACCTACATACCTACCTGCTTACCTACCAACTTGTTTACCCATCTACCTACCTGTCCCCTTCACAACTACCTGCCTGCTTTCCACCTAAATCTACCTGTCACCGGTATACAAAGGGGATAGTCAGCAGTTGAGCTACTCTCTCTCTCTCTCTCTCTCTCTCTCTCTCTCTCTTAGAAAGTGGAGGAGGAGGCATTGAACTTCTGTGGTACTGAGTTTGCCACTGAGTTGTTATTTGAAGTTACTTTTTTTTTCCGTCATAAAAAAAGGTGGTAAAAACCCTTGCCTTTTGGGAGTGTCGAAGTTTTTTTTTCCTTTTTATGCTTATACTTCCTCTCCCAGTACGACCAGAGGTTTGAGTCTCACGCCGATCAGACTCATGAATAAAGTTTGTTTCCCCCACTTGTCAATTTTCACCCAGGAGTTTAAATGGGGACCTCTGTGTAGAACATCATCCATATAACATCTCAGCTTCCTTCTCCTCCGACTTACCTTTCCCTCATTCCATCCCTCTACCCTCTCTTCCATTTTTCTTTCCGTTCTCCATTCTACTACCCTTCTTTCTCTCACTTTCTCTATCCCTCCCTCCCTCCCCCCATTCCTCCATCCTTCCTTCCCTCCATCCCTCTCTTCCTTCATCCATCCCCCCTACTTCTCTCGTTCCTTTCTACCCTTTCACTGTTTTTCCTTCCTCCTTTCTATCATCCCCCCTGCTTTCCCTTCCTTCTTCCCTCCCTCTGTTCTTCCCTCCCTCCCTCCCTTCTACCAGCCTTCCTTCCATCCTTTCCCTCCCTCCCTCCCTCCCTCCCTCGTCCCCTCCCTCGCCCCCTAATGCATTTTTGCGGTGCTGGTGACGTATATTGAATTCCTGGTTATGTGTAGCGAGGTAATCAACCAGTCACCCGACCCACAACCCCACCATCCCTCAACCCCACAACCCCACCACCCCCACAATCCCCACCCCACAACCCCCACCGCCCCAACACCCCACAATCCCAACCCCCCCAATACCCCACAACCCCACCACCCCACAACACCACCACCCACAAACCTCCACAGCCCCACTCCACAACCCCAACCACCCCCACAACCCCTTATCTCCACCACCCCACAACCCCACACCCTAACCCCACAACCCCCACCACCACACAACCCCACAACTCCAGCCGCGTCACGTCTTGCTTGGTATAGTTCACCGCCAGCGAGTCATCCCCCCAAAACACCACTTCATTCCACATCACACCGTTCCACATCCAATTCCCAGCCTCCCCGATGCTCAGATCTCTACAGTTCTATTTCGCATTATACTCCCGCCTTCTTGTTCTGCCTGTCTCTCACCGCCGCCGTGCGTGATCTACAGGGAACATTATTATCTATCTGACGTCACTCTGGTTGTGTGTGTGTGTGTGTGTGTGTGTGTGTGTGTGTGTGTGTGTGAGAGAGAGAGAGAGAGAGAGAGAGAGAAGTTGAGGTTGAAATAAAGTTAGGGTTGAAAGAAAATTATCGAGGCCTGAATTAAAAAGTAATAGTGATATTATTAGTAAAAAAAATAATAATAATAAAAAATGATAATAAATAAAAAGAAGAAGGAAAAGAAGGTGGAGAAAAAGAAAAAGAAAAGCAGAACAAGATGAAGAAAAAAAGTAGAAGAAAAGGAAGAAGAAGAAGAAGGTGCAGGAGAAAAACAAGAAAAGAAGAAAGATAGAATAAGAAGCGTAATCCACAGAGAAAACTGTGATAAGAAGAGGAGGAGAGAGAAGAAAAAGAAGAGGAAGAAGAAAAAGAGGAAGAGGAAGGAGACAATGGTTCAGACAGGGGTTATTAGGCTAACGCTCCCTTCTTGTGACAGTGAGGGGCGGAGGGGAGAGGGGAGGGGTAGGAAGGAGGAGGAGGAGAGAGGGAATGGGAAAAAGATTAGAGAGAGAGAGAGAAAGAGAATAAAAACTCAGACTAAGAAATCATATACCAACAATCAGTAACTGCACCGCCAGTGGATTCTGTCTTTCTCCCACCAGCCAACATTCTACCCACAAATGTCACAGGTTAAGACATAATGAGCAGAGAGACAGGGGGAGACAGGGAGACAGAGAGACGGACAGAGAATTCATGAGACGCCTGCATCCACCTCTGTCACCACCTTAAATGTCACTTCAATCTTTAGACGTAATAATCAGCCTTCACTTCCCCCCCCCCTTTTTTTTTTTTCTCCTGTTACTTATATTCCCAACAAATTTGTATGAATCGCCTCCGTGTCATTCTGTCCTCTCTCCAGCTCGCACCCCCACTCAGTCATGTTATTGTGCCTTCACCAACATCTTATTCTTTCACCAAATTCACATACTTTCACCAAATTCACATACTTTCACCAAATTCACATACTTTCACCAAATTCTCATACTTTCACCTAATTCTCATACTTTCACCAAATTCTCATACTTTCACCTAATTCTCATACTTTCACCAAATTCTCATACTTTCACCAAATACACAGACTTTACACCAAAGTCTCATACTTTCACCAAATTCACATACTTTCACCAAATTCTGACACTTTCACCAAATTCACATAGGGCCTACTTTCACCAAATTCACATAGTTTCACCAAATTCACATACTTTCACCTAATTCTCATACTTTCACCAAATTCTCATCCATCCATCCATCCATTGCCAGACACCATGTATCCCAAATGGGGTGGCCAAGGGCTTAGAGTTAATTGTTTTACAGGGAGGGGCACTAATCCTCCACCAACCCCACTTGACGTAGGGATGCCAACAGCATCTGGTGTTCCCAGGCGGTCACCCATCCAAGTACTAACCAGACCCAGCAATTCTCATACTTTCATCAAATTCACATACTTTCACCAAATTCACATACTTTCACCAAATTCACATACTTTCACCTAATTCTCATACTTTCACCAAATTCTCATACATTCATCTAATTCTCATACTTTCACCAAATTCTCATACTTTCACCAAATTCTCATACATTCATTTAATTCTCATACTTTCACCAAATTCTCATACTTTCACCAAATTCACATACTTTTAAAATTCACATACTTTCACCAAATTCTCATTCTTTCACCAGATTCTCATACTTTCACCAAATACACAAACTTTCACCAAATTCTCATACTTTCACCAAATTCTCATTCTTTCATCAGATTCTCATACTTCCACCAAATACACAAACTTTCACCAAATTCTCATACTTTCACCAAATTCACATTCTTTCACCAGATGCTCATACTTTCACCAATCTCATGTGTTCGCTACAATTTTACACTTTATCAGAATCCTGTGTTTTCGCCAAAAATTATGTCTTCACCAAGTTCCTACGCTTCCACCAGATTTTCAGCTTCTGTCTCGCCATCCCAAATGCCACATCAATCACAAGTATAAAATCAGTCTCCTGCTCCCCCTGCAACCACTGAACTCTTGCACTAGCATAATATGGGGGTATTTTTCACAAGCTTTTTTTAACCTGCACAGAGATCCCTAACCCCCTTCAGCTCACTCGATGGCCAGATGTCGTCAAACTGGAGGGTTGATTTCATAGTGCTGATTTTACTCTAACTTTGGCCTATAATTACCTCCTCTCCATCGTGAATGCTCAGTTGTAACAATAGATTAGCACCAGAATATAATGCTAGTCACAAAAAAGTGCTAGGGATGTAGAGCCGTAGCATTATCATTTTCTGCCACTGAGCGACGTGAAATAAGCTACGAGAGGACGAATAATCAGAGCCACGTAAAGGTGAAAGAAGTACAGCCTAGGAGGGCGCATATATATCCTTCACTAACCCTCTCTCCAGCAGGGCAATCTCCTGAGCTAAATAATATCGTGTGGTAATAAAAAAACACGTGAAAAAAATACATTAATCCTATCATACAGAAATAGTACATAGAGAACAGTGATTTTTTTATGTTCCTGATTTGCCATGCTGCATACTCCTCTCTATCAAAAATAAGCTTATTAATTTATGCATGGGGACAGTTTTTACCTTCGTGGCACAGAAAAATGAAAGGTTAGGCTTGTTTATGTAGGGAAGAAGCAAGTATTTCTCTCTCTCTCTCTCTCTCTCTCTCTCTCTCTCTCTCTCTCTCTCTCTCTCTCTCTCTCTCTATTTCTGTAGGCAAACACAACACTCAGCACTACCTCACGACCACCTGACGTGACCTAACACCATCTTGCACACACACACACACACACACACACACACACACACACACACACACACACACACACACACACACACACACACACACACACACACACACACACACACACACACACACACACACCACAACATACCACACCACACACAACCACACCACAACATACCACACCACACCACATGCCAAATCATTACACACACACACACACACACACACACACACACACACACACACACACACACACACACACACACACACACACACACACACACACACACACACACACACACACACACACACACACACACACCACATCAACTCGTCTACATATAAAAGGAAAATTTAACTAGGAATGAAGAAGCGCGTCTGACACATTCTTTTATTGTGTCTCCGGCAGAGAAGGGAAAGGCGGGCCCGGGAATATTGGAGGTGAGGAAAATATTGGAGGTAGGAGGACAATGCTGGAGGGAGGAAAATAGTTGGAGGAAAGAATTGGAGGTGGAGGAAAGAAGTGACTGGAGGAAAATGTTGGAGGTAGACGACAATGTTGAAGGGAGGAAAATTGTAGTTGGAGGAAAGTGTTGGAGGAGGAGGGAGGAAAGAAGTTGTTGGAGGAAAATATTGGAGGTGGAGGGAAGAAGGAAGTGACTGGAGGAAAATATTGGAGGTAGAAAGACAATGCAGGAGGGAGGAAAATAGTTGGAGGAAAGTATTGGAGGAGGAGGGAGGAAAGAAGTGACCGGAGGAAAATATTGGAGGAGGAGGGAGGAAAGTAGTGCTGGAGGAAAATATTGGAGGTAGGAGGACAGTGCTTTAGGGAGGAAAATGGTAGTTGGAGGAAAGTATTGGAGATGGAGGGAAGAAAGTAGTGACTGGAGGAAAATAATGGAGGTGGGAGGACAGTGCTGAGGGGAGGGAAAAACTGGAGGAAAATATCGTAAAGGAAGGTAACTTAATAAGAGGAAAATACTTGTGGAAGGAGAGTAAGATAGGAGGGAAATATTGGAGGAAGGAGGAAAATATTGGAGTAGGAAGGAGGAAATTATTGGAGGAGGGAGGAAAGATTGGAGGAGGGAGGAAAATATTGGAGAAGAGAGGAAAGATTGGAGGAGGGAGGAAAGATTGGAGGTAAGAGGAAAATATTGGAGGTAGGAGGAAAATATTAAAAAGCAAAAATGTTAGCCAGAGGAAAAGACTGAAGGTGTAGGGAAAATACTAAAGACAGGAAAAATATTACTAAGCGAGAAGTATTATTTGAGAAAATATTGGAGGAAGAAAAATGGAGGAAGGAGGAAAATGACAAGGAAAATGCTCGGAGTGAGAGGAAAGTATTTTTAGTTGGGGGAAAATATATTTAGGAAGAGAAAGGAGGGAGAAGGTGAGAGAAGAGAAGATGCAGGGAAATTGGAAGAAGGATGGAAGAAAGTGGTAAGGAAGGAGGGACGAACTGAAGGAAGGATGAAGGAAGACTAAAGAAGGAATAAAAGGAAGAATTATGAAAAGATGATAAAAGAATGGAACTAGGTGAAACAAAGATATCATGAAGGAATAATGATGGAAAGAAGGGAAGAGAAGACTAGAGGAAAGGAATGAGGGATGAAGGGAAGGAAAGATGGAGAGAAGGATGGAGTGATGGATAGAAGGAAGGCTGGAAGAAAGGACGGAGAGATTAAGGGAAGAAAGGATGGAGAAGAGAAAGGAAAGATGGAGAAAAGGAAGGAGGAAAGGATGGAATGGAGGAGACGGGAGGAAGGAGGAAAGAACAGAGGAGAGGCTGGAGAAAAAGATGGAGAGAAGAATGAAGAGACAGATGGAGGATAGGCTGGAGAGAAGAATGAAGAGAAAGATGGAGGAAAGGATGGAGAGAAAGATGGAGGAAAGAATGAAGAGAAAGATGGAGGAAAGGCTGGAGAGAAAGATGGAGGAGAGGATGGAGAGATGGAGAAAGACGTGGCAGGATGCTCTAGTGATTCCAGCTCAGGACGAACACGGTCTGTGGAGATCACGAAATAACATAATCAATACACAGAGATCAGGGAGAGAGAGAGAGAGAGAGAGAGAGAGAGAGAGAGAGAGAGAGAGTGGATGAAAAATACAGATAGATATTGATACAGGAAGATTTACAGGGAAGAATGGAAGAATGGAAACAAGAGGCAGAGAGAGAGAGAGACAGAGACAGACAGACAGACAGACAGACAGACAGGTTGAGAAGTTGGGAATATGGACAAACAAATAAAGTCAAAGAAAGACTGACAAAGACTACTGGACACAAGAGGCAAACAAATGAGAGAGAGAGAGAGAGAGAGAGAGAGAAACAGAGACAGAGACAGACTGACAAATCCACGAAAACAAAAACGACAGACGTAGAGTGCAATATAGACTGATAAATTATTCGTAACATAGTTTAGAAAATAAATAGATAAATAAATAATAGCAGCGTAAGTTAATATAAATGTTGTATGACACGAGAAAAAAAAGGAAAGAAAACGAATAAAAAATGTATGCTGTTATGGACCTGTTTGTTATGGTGTATGGTGTTCTATGGTGTATATATAATTGTGTGTGTGTGTGTGTGTGTGTGTGTGTGTGTGTGTGTGTAGGGTGATTTGTTATGGTGTGGTGGGTGGAAGGAGTATTGTGGTGCAGGCTTCACTTCCACTTACCAGACAGATGACACTCTTGACAGCCTTGTATTGCCACACAGATAATGGGATTCTTTCTCCTCCACTCCATCCACCATCCACCCCACCTATTCTACCCCACCCATGCACCCCACTTACTCCACCCCACCCATTCACCCCATCCATCCTACCCACTCATCGCCCTCTCCGCCTTCAGTACATTTCTCCCCCTTCCGTCTTCCACATCCCTCTTCACCTGTCCTTTCCATCTTCCATCCTCTTCCTCCATGCCCATATCCCGTCCACCTATCTTCCTCCATCCCCACACCTCCCCACCTCCCCACATCATTACCCACTCCATTTATTCCCCTCCACTAACCTTACACACCCCCTTCCCCCCTTCCACTTTCCCCTTTCCGCCCATCACCATCCTCGACTCCACATATCTCCATCTTCTTCCACCCTTCCTCACGCCCACACGCATTCCCATCCTCCTCCACCCACACCTATCTCCCTGACCCCATCCCCCACTCTTCCCCCTCCCCCTCACCCTCACTCATCCCCCTCTCCGTCCCCCCTTGCATGTCCCCTCTCTCCCATTCCACATACACCTCCTCCCCCTCCTCCATACTTCCTCTCCTCCCCACACCTATCTCCCCTTCTTCCCCCTTCCCCTCACCCCCGCCACCCCTCCACCCCAAACCCTCTGTATTGCAGACAGGCTTTTTCTCTCATCTCGTCTTGTCTCATCGCTCTCTCTCTCTCTCTCTCTCTCTCTCTCTCTCTCTCTCTCTCTCTCTCTCTCTCCTCCTCCTCCTCCTCCTCCTCCTCCTCCTCCTCCTCCTCCTCCTCCCACTCGTGCATGAGCCCACCTTCCCCACACACTACCCCAGCGTTGAGACATGAATCAGAGGAAAGCAAACTGAATTAGGACCCTTGCTTGTTAGGCATATTCTGGCGGTTCTTCTTTGGCTCATTTGCGTCTTGCCTTCTGTCCAGGCGAGGCTAGATTTTTTTTTTTCATGTTTTCTTGATTTTTTTTGGCATTCGTTTTTCTTATGGATTTTTTTTAGTTCTTTTTGTTAGGTTTGTTGTGGTTTGAACTGTTTTTCTGGCCAGTGTTATTTCTCGTACTTGTTATTCTCTCTCTCTCTCTCTCTCTCTCTCTCTCTCTCTCTCTCTCTCTCTCTCTCTCTCTCTCCATTTTCCAGAATCATTTTATGGGCTTGGGAGATGCAGAGGAATATTGTTATTGTTTCTCTCTCTTTTTCTTTCTCTTTTTCCGCCTCTTCTCTTTCTCTTTTTCTTTCTTTTTTCCCTCTCTCTTCTCTTTTTCTCCTTTCCTTTCTCTTTCCCCTCTCTCCTCTTTCTCTCTTTCCTTTCTTTCTTCCCTCTCTCTTTCTCATTTCTTTTCTTTTTTCCGTGTCTTTTTCCTTGCCTCATCTCTCTCTCTCTCTCTCTCTCTCTCTCTCTCTCTCTCTCTTTTTCTTTATATTTTCTCTCTAATCTTATATTGGATATATTTTTCTTCATTTTGGAGGATGGAGACGCATGTAGTGATGTTATTTTAAATCTTTTCTCCAGTTGTCTCTTTTTTCTCCTTTTTCTCATCCTCTCTCTTTTCTCTCCTCTTCTCCCTTTTCTCATTTTCCTCTTTCTCTCATTTCTCTCTTTTTTCTCCTTCTCTTTTCTTTCTTTTTTCCTTCTTTTCTCTCCTTTTCTCTTTTTTCTTCTCGATTTTCTCTTGTTTTTCCTTCTCTCTCTTTATCTTTTTTCTCGTCTTCTCTCTTCGTATCCTTTTTCTCCTCTTCTCTTTTTTCTCTCTCATTTTCTCTCATTTCTCCTCCTCTTCTCCCCTTTTTCTCTCTTTTTCTCCTTCTCTCTTTATCTCTTTTCTCCGACTCCCTTTTCTCCTTCTCTTCTCTTTTTTTCTTTTCTCTCTTTTTCAGTTTTTTTCTCTGTGCCGCATAAAATTGTCTTGCTTTGTCTCAGATTGAATACTAGAGTTGTCCCGGCCATGAGAGAGAGAGAGAGAGAGAGAGAGAGAGAGAGAGAGAGAGAGCATGATTGTTAATTATTTTTTCCTCATCTTGCCTTGGAATTTTTATATGAGGGTAAGGGAGAGAGGACCTCTCTCTCTCTCTCTCTCTCTCTCTCTCTCTCTCTCTCTCTCTCTCTCTCTCTCTCTATACCCTTTCTGTTCCTTTGTTGGCATCTTTCCCTCTCTTTATTTTTTCTTTCATTTCTTTATTTTTTCTCGTTGACATCTTTCCACTCCCCTTTTTTTCTTAGCTTTCTTCTCTCTCTCTCTCTCTCTCCTCTTTCCCGCTGTCTTTATTTTCTTTATTTTCTCCTATTGACGTTTTTCTCCCGCTTTCTGTTGCTCTTGCTCTAGACTGCAGTAGTATATAGCGAATCCTGAGAGAGAGAGAGAGAGAGAGAGAGAGAGAGAGAGAGAGAATATATATTTTTCTCTTCTCTGTATCATTCTCTTTTCTTCCTACTCTTTCTCTCCATGATATTATTTTCTATATCGTTTTTCGTCCTTATCTTTCGTTTTTAGAGAGGGATATGTATGTGTAGTTTTCCCTCCCCCCCTCTCTCTCTCTCTCTCTCTCTCTCTCTCTCTCTCTGTCATGCCGGGTACAGG
This sequence comes from Coenobita brevimanus, assembly GCF_032717465.1. Lineage (NCBI taxonomy): Eukaryota > Metazoa > Arthropoda > Malacostraca > Decapoda > Coenobitidae > Coenobita > Coenobita brevimanus. The sequence continues at coordinate 34,554,381 of NC_137055.1, forward strand.
ACACAACCCCCTGCATGATTCACCTCTCGCCCCATGATTCATTAGCCAACACCTGTGCATGAATCATCTGCCTCCCCATGATTCTTTACTCACACCGTGTTTCGCGAATATTTCCACGCCTGGTTTTATGAATGTGAGGTTGTGGGGTGTGGGGTGGGTGGATGTGTGTGTGGTGGGGTGGATGTGTGTGTGGTGGGGTGGATGTGTGTGTGTGGTGGGGTGGATGTGTGTGTGGTGGGGTGGATGTGTGTGTGGAGGGGTGGAGGGGTGTGGTGGGGTGGATGTGTGTGTGGTGGGGTGGATGTGTGTGTGTCGTGGGATGGATGTGTGTGTCGTGGGGTGGATGTGTGTGTGGAGGGGCGGATGTGTGTGTGGAGGAGAGGTTGTGTGTGTAGAGTGGTGGATGTGTGTGGGAGGGTGGATGTGTACGTGGTGGGGTGGATGTGTATGTGGTGGGGTGGACGTGTGTGTTTGGTGGGGTGGCTGTTTGTGTGGAGGAGTGGATGTGTGTGTGGAGGGGTGGATGTGTGTGTGTGAGGGGGGAGGGATGAGTGTGTGTGGGGGATGAGTGTGTGTGTGTGGTGGGGTGAATGTGTGTGTGTGTGTTTGTGTGTGTGTGTTTTTTTTATGCGAGGAAGAAGGAACCAAAGGCCATGAGCCCGCAGTAACAGTGTGTGTGTGTGTGTGTGTGCTGTAATGTTGACTGTAATGTTGACTGTGTTATATTGTTTTAGCGGTGAGGCAATGTGACCCCAGGACAGAACGTCTCTTTCGTTGTGTGATTGATTGGTACTGATTCTGTGTGTGTGTGTGTGTGTGTGTGTGTGTGTGTGTGTGTGTGTGTGTCATATTTCTCTCTCTCTCTCTCTCTCTCTCTCTCTCTCTCTCTCTCTCTCTCTCTCTCAGTGCAATGGTGTGTATGATATCACAGACCATAAACGGGGACATCACAAGCCAAACAGAGCCGGAACTAGGACATCAAAAACCAACACAAGGACAGTTTCAACCATAACAGGGCACAATGTGGACATCAGTAGAGCCAGGACAGGGTGAGGGACATCATGTGAGGATAGAACAGTGACATCAGTAGTAAAAACGGGGACATCACAAGCCAAAACCAAAGCCAAGTTGCGGACGTCAGCAGAGCCAGAAAAGGGCTGAGGGACTTCATGCGAGAATAGAAAAATGACATCTGGAGTAAAAACTTGGACATCACGAACAAAACAAGGACATTACGAACAAAACAGGGACATCACGGACAAAACAAGGACATCATGAACAAAAAACGGAGTCAAAATGGGGCGGGATGGGGTGGAGGATGTGCCCGTGTGTGTGTGTGTGTGTGTGTGTCGCTTCCCCCCGCCCCACTTCCCCGCGCCGTCACCCCGTCAGTGCGCGTTATGTCGGCCGAGATTCAATCAGCGATAACCCAGCATCAGGCACTTGCTTCACACTCCATATATATGCTAATGATCAACGCCTTCATCCCGATTTTTTCTAAATGGGTGAACGTGCGCAAGGTGGAAGTCGGGGTCTGTGTGAGAGGGAGGTTCGTGAAGGTGCGTCTGCCTTTTTTGTCACGTCTGTATATCTGTGTATCAAGTTGTCTGCCTGTCTGTCTGCCTGATGTTCTGTATTTTGATGGCCAACAGCTTAATTCGGCTTTTTAAAATGGGTAAACGTGTGCATGTGGAAAGTCTTTGACTTTGTGGGGGGGAGGGTATTTTTGAAGGTGTCTGTGCCTTCTTTGTCCCGTCTACCTGTCTGTCTTTATCTATGCTAATGATCAGCACCTCTTTTATTTCTGAAGGAGTGAATGTGCAGGTTGAAAGTCGATGTGTGTGTGTGTGTGTGTGTGTGTGTGTGTGTGTGTGTGTGTGTGTGTGTGTGTTTTGTGAGTGAAGTTCCTGAAGGTGTGTGCTGTCATTATCCTGTCTGTCTATTTATCTATGGAATCCTGGAGGCTCTTATCTTTCCCTCATGCCTTTCTGTCTGTTGTCTGTCTGGCTGTCTTGCTGTTTGCCTGTATTTCTGTCTTTCTGTCTTTACTTTGTCTGTCCTTCTATGTATCTCTATGACTGGCATCCTGTTTATCTGTCTGTACGTCTCTCTGTCTCTCTGTGTATCTGTATGACTGTCTGGCATGCTCTCTATCTGTCTGTATGTCTGTCTCTCTTTCTCTGCTGTGCATCTCTTTTGCTATCTGGCTTGCTCTTTATCTGTCTGTCTGTATGAATGAGTGAACATGCAGGCGGAAATCAGTGCGTATGTGTGGGTGGGGGAGGGGGAGTTCTTGAAGGTTGTTTATCTGGAATGCACAAAACTATATGCCTTTTTCTTGGAGGGAAATTCTGAAGGATGTCTGTCTGTCTTGGAGATTCCGAAGGCTGTCTCGTTCTTTCTTCATCTTCGCTAATGATCACCTCGGCAGTTCCAAGATGTGATGTTTTCTCTTCCTCCATCGTCCGTGTAATGTATTTGATAATTTCATGGTGAACGTAGGCAAAAGAGCGTAGTGTTTGGTTTGTGTGAGTGTGTGTGTGTGTGTGTGTGTGTGTGTGTGTGTGTGTGTGTGTGTGTGTGTGTGTGTGTGTGTGTGTGTGTGTGTGTGTGTGTGTGTGCGTGTGTGTGTGTGTGTGTGTTTGTTTCGTTATTATTATTATCACTGTTATTATTCATGAGGTTGGGTGTCATTATAGATAGCACAAGAGATCGTTCAGAAATAAAATGTAAAATAAATAGCTTGGGAAGAGTAGCTGCGAACGCCACCTGTAATACGAATACGCCTTTTGTAATACTCCACCTGTAATACGCCACCTGTAATACGAATACGCCTTCTGTAATACTCCACCTGTAATACGCCACCTGTAATACGCCACCTGTAATTCGCCACCTGTAATACGCCACCTGTAATACGCCACCTGTAATACTCCACCTGTTATACGCCACCTGTAATACTCCACCTGTAATACGCCACCTGTAATACGCCATCTGTAATACGCCACCTGTAATCCGAATCCTTGTATGTTATGAGGTGTGGCATCGGGGGTTTGGCGAGAGATGGCCAGTGACACCAGCCGACAAAACAAGACCCCCCCCCCTCTTCCACCTCCTCTCATTCCATAATACTTCGCCTCTTCTCACACAGGATCGTACAATAGGCGGTATGGGAGCCTTCATAGCACCCTCTCCTGAACGATGTGGCAGGGTCGTCCATATATAACACTCGCTTAATACTGCTCTGGGCTTTGTGTTACAGGGAGGGCCTAGTCAGTTTTATCAGTGTCTAAATTGCGCCTGTTATTTATGTCCTACTCCCACGGCCATACTCACGCCCATACCAGCAGACTGAACCAGCCATGAAACACGTAAGATACCTCAATATAAGTTTCAACTTGAACGCAATTTACGAACCAGTCCTGATTTTGTGTATCAGATCCGTAACATCCTCGCGTAGGCTGTTTATGTTGTTCTGATATCGATATAGTTTGCGTCCATAACATACAAGAGAACACCGAGGCGTAATGTGCAAAATAAATCGTTAAGGAAGAGGTGTAACGCTATTCCCAGAGCTATTCATGATACGAACACCTTTCCCACCTCCTCCAAGCCTTCAGCATCTCAAGTTTTAGGGGCCCCACATACATTTAGAGGAGTTAGGTGGGTGTGGAAAGGATACGGAAGGGATTAAGCGGGAGTTTCGACTTGGGATGGGAAGGAAAGCCAGCGGAACCTTTGTTATTATCCGTCAGATGTAGCTTGATGATGCGTCACTCCCTCTCACACACCTTCCCCACCAGCCCCTGATTGAAGAGATAGAGAGAGAGAAGAGTTAGGGTGAAGTGACCAACAATGCGACAGAAATGGAGATAGGAAGAAGAGAGGTAAAATGATGATAGGGAGGTACAAGAGAGGAAGGGATAGGGCAGAGGATGTGATAGGAAAAGAGATAGACTGAAGAAAGGAAAGGTGATAAACAGAAGTAGAAGAGGTAGGGTGATGGAAGAGAGGTGGAAGAGGAGACGGGATAGGGTCAGGGATGCGACAGGAAGAGGGATGGGTAGAAGGAGGTAAAATGATGGAAGAGAGGTAGACGAGAGGAGGGGATGCGACAGGAAGGCAGGGAAGTAACTCTTCGATGTCCGTGGGAAGCAGAGGTATTAGACATTATGTGGGGCAGCCTCCATCACGGTCCTCTCTCCTCAGTGGTAGAAGAGAGGTAGAGGAGAGATAAAAGAGAGGTAAAGGAGTAGTAAATAGGTCTGAGGGTGTGACAGGAAAGGAGGTAAGGCAGCATCGGAGAAGCAGAGGAGAGGGGGAGGCAGGGCCGAGGATGCGACAGAAAGGGAGGTAAGGGGACAGAATCGGGGTAAAAGAGGGGCAGAGGAGAGCAGCAGAAGAGAGCTAGGAAGGACGACATGATAGAGCCGAGAGTGCGAGAGGAGAGGAAGGTAGGGAGGGAGGTAGTAAGGGAAGTAGGAAGGCGGGTAGGTAGGTAGGGAGGTAGGTAGGTGTTGAGTCTCGGTGTTGTGCTAGGGTATGAGACATAATGTGGGGGCAGGTCCATCACGCCCCTCTCTCCTCATTACCCCAGCCACCCGTCTCGCCCTTCACGATCATCCACAGCGACAGGCTTTAAGGACGGGGTAAGGTGTTTTATGGCCCAGGGTCCTCTCCTTCCCCCACCACACCACAACATTTTATATTTTACACGACAAGCAATTTTAAAGCCTTCAGTACAGCGACGTCCTTCATCTTTCATTACTGCAGTCGAGTTAATTTTCTGTGGACACTTCTTATGGGATTTAGGCGTATGGTAATAGATAAATAGATAGATACTTATTTACTCTTGCTCTTGTTGTTGTAACCCTGGATTCAGCAACAACAACGATAACCACTTCCAACA